>NC_056743.1:599091155-599391155 GCF_019279795.1 Protopterus annectens
AGTACCCTGCTGTCCCTAAGAATGCCCTCACCTGCTTTTTGATAGCAGGTGCAGGTCATGCCTGAATGGCTTCCTCTTTGGCAGGTTCTGGCCTGATCTTACCACTCCCCACTCTATGTCCCAGGCAGGAGACGTCTGCCATACCCACCTGACATTTGCTTGGCTTAATCGTCAACCCTGCCCTCTGTAGTCTCCCCAGCACCTCCTTGACACACTGAAGGTGCTCTTGCCAGGAATGGCTGTAGATGGCAATATCATCTAGGTAAGCAAGGGCAAACCCTCCTGCTAGGATATGATCTACCAGCCTCTGGATAGTCACTGGGGCATTTTTCATCCCAAAGGGCATCTTTGTGAACTCATACTAACCAAAAGGAATCACCAAGGTTGACATCTCTCTAGCACTGGGAGTCAAGGGCACCTGCCAGTAACCCTTGGTAAGATCATTGGTGGTAAGATACTTAGCTCCACCCAGCTGCTATAGGGCCTCATCCATCCTTGGCATGGGGTAAGCATCTGACTATGTGTGACTATTTAATTTCCTGTAGTCCACACAGAACATGGTGCTGCCATCCTTTTTTGGCACCAGCACCACTGGGGAGGCCCAGGGATTGTTGGACTCTTGAATTACTCCTAGTTCTAACATTTCTTGTATATCTTCTTGCAATCCACTGCAAATAATCAGGACAAGGGCCTCCCTATCATGGTAAGGTTTCATCATGTTAACATAGTACAATTTGTGCCCCTGCCTCCTGCCTAGCAGTTATACCATGTAGTTAACATCACTTACCTTTCTACTACCTTGTAGGGTCGCTCCCAAGCTGCTGGCAGCTTATTGTGTCTGTCAGGAATGAGAACCATTACCTGCTGCCCTACAGAATACTCTCTAGCTCAAGCATTCCTGTCATACCAGACCTTTTTCTGCTGTTGGGCTTCTGCCAGGTTCTCCTGGGCCAAGGCCATGAGTTCTCTGAGCCTTGCCCTGAGGTGTAGGACGTATGCCACAACAGACTCCTTGTGGGATTTGCACTCACCTTTCCACTCATCACAAATTAAATCTAGAGGTTCCCTCACCCTATTCCCATACAGCAACTCAAAGGGTGAAAAATGCCTGGATTCCTGGGGAACCTCTCTGTAAGCAAACAGATTTGGCAAATATTTGTCCCACTCCCTCTTAAACTGGTCTGCAAATGCCCATAGTATGGACTTAAGTGTAGAGTATAACCTCTCAGCAAGACCATTAGTCTGGGGATGGTAGGGGGTGGTCTTTAGGAGCTTCACCCCACAGTACTTCCACAGACAAGCCAGCAGGTCTGAGATGAAATTGGCATCTCTGTCAGTATTTCTTTTGGGAAACTTACCCTGCTAAAATTTCTAACAAAGCATTTCCCACCTTTTCTGCCTCAATGGAGGACAAAGCCACTGCCTCAGGGGATCTTGCAGCATAATCTACTACTACTAGGATATACTTTTTCCCTGTGGAACTTGGGGTACTCAGAGGCCCCACAATATCCATAGCTACCCTCTGAAATGGCTCATCAATCACAGGCAAAGGCATAAAAGGAGCTCTCACCTTGTCTCCTGCTTTGTCTACCTTTTGGCACTGCTCACAGGTCCTGCAGTACTGTGTTACATCTCTGAAAATTCCAGGCCAATAGAAGTTCTGCATAATATGTCTCTCTGTATGTTTTATGCCCATATGACCTGCAAGGGGAACATCATGGGCTATGGCTAGAAGCGCCAGACTGTAGGCACTACCAACTGCATATTCTCTCACCTTCTAGCCCTCCCTCAGGCGTCCACTCTCTATACAATAACCCTTTGTCCCAGTATACAGAGTCCCCCTTCCCTTGAGCATTAGGTGCCTCACCAGCTAGCTGTCTCATGCCTTGTAATGTAGGATCTGAGAGTTGAGCCTGTCTCAACTCTCTCTTTGTAACCCTTCCCAGCTCCCCTTCCACAGGAAGTCTGGTATAGTCTGGCAGGAGTGCCTCACTGTCAGCCTGGGTACTACTACTCACCTCTACCTTTGTAGTCATTCTGTCCAAGAGAACATCAGCAGCTGTAGCTCACCTTCAGTCTCACTACTACATTGTAGCTCCCTCCCTGAAGTAACCATCTCACTAGTCCTGTCTGCAAATATGTGGTCTGACTGGGTCTCCCAGGCAACCAGACACACATGCTTGTCTCCAAGCCTGACTGCGTGTAACTGCATAAACACATGGCACTGCCTCATCAAAATCTTTCCCTATCAGGACATCTGCAGGATGGTAGTTTGGTACACTGGTTGTCTCAAGACAACTTACTATTGGCATTTTGTCCTCCCCACTTAATGGCTGTCTCACCTTTTGTTCCCCACCTTGCCTCTGAGGACATCTATATGCCACATGACCCAGTGGTTGCATTCAAAACATTTAACCATAGGTCCTGGACATGTACCTGTACTAGTGGCTTCCCCTGCTACTGTCAGATTCTGTTGGGGTAGTCTGGGCTGCCCATCATGGGTTCTTTTAGACCCATGAGCAGTACTGGGGGTCCCTTTCCTGTGCAGGCATGTCCTGCTTGCTAGGTATAGATCTCCCTTCTTCCCCAACTTATCTGAAGTAGCACATTGTCTATCAGCTAACTAGATCCTCATGTCCTCAAGTAAACTGCTAAGGGCATGTTCCCTCACCAAATGGTCTGCCAGCCCTTCAAAAGTGGTGACCTAATATCTACTCACCCACCTATGAAAATAAGTGCTCAGTTCAGCAACATATTCACACACACTTTCATCTGCCCTGCGTCTATGTTCATGAAACTTTTTCATATAAGTTTCAGGTGTTAGCATAAAAATTCTAACAAACACTTCTGTACAGCATTATAGTTAAAACAATCCAAGTCAGATAATTTGGAAAGTACATTTACAGATTTAGCATGGATTAAAGGGTCATGAACTGTACCCAGAGCCTTTGGTCAACATCATACTGTTTACATACCCTATTAAACATATGAATGAAACTATCAAAATTATCCCCCTCTGTAAACTGTGGAAGAAATGTACTGACCTTTTGTGCTTCTGGGATGCAGTTACTACCTTCCCCATTACTCTGGCAAAGAGTTAGCATCTCCTTTTTGTGCTGCCGTTGCCTCTCCTTCACAGCTTTCATTTCCAAATGCATGACCTCCAACACAAGTCTCTTTAGCTCCAGATGGATGTTTAAGTCCTCTGCAGAAAGGTTGAGTTGTCCATTCTCTGAGTGTTGTACATCACCACAGCCAGTCTGATCGTCCTCCAGATTGCTGTTTTCTGATGCAGCTGTAACCAAAGCTGCAATCATGTCTGCCTTAGTCAGGTTTCCATGCACCATTCCCTTAGCCTGGCACATCTCAGCCAAATGGCTCCTTGTCAGCTTGCCATACACCTCTGCTGACATGCTTTCCTGCTCTCCCTGACTAACTAAACTAACAAAAAAATAAAACAATTGTGATCCGATGTCTGAATGTTCACTGCGTGGCTGATTTAGAGTACAAAAACACCTTCAGTGATCACTGTACACAAGCTACAGGTATTCACTATCCACGCCACTACAAGCCATTTAGTATGTGATGTGGCTAATTCACCACAATCAAGCAATTAATATCTGATGTGGATATCACACCATTGCCAAACAGTTAATATGTGGTGTGGATATCCCACCACTGCCAACCAATTAATATGTGATGCCCATGCACTGGCCCAGTAATCAAGGAGCCTCAATCCTCACCACTAGCACCAGTGAGGGGCGTGCACACTGGGAAAGATAACAAGTACAAACACAGTAAAGTACAATTTCCCTTAAGTGCACACAGAGATCACAGTCAGTCTGGGGTTGGTTTCTCCTTTTCTCTCCAGATCCCCAATAAGACTCCCCACTGGCACAACTATAGGGTTCAGATCCCAGCTGAGTAGTCAAGCCAAAACATCCAGTAACCTCTCTGTCCAACCAGTGCTTCATGCCCCTGCCAAAGTAGCTGACACACACACACACTTTGAGATTTGGGTTATATACAAACACACACACACTCCTGGGGAAGGCTAGTTCTCCAGCTATGCCCCCTCCTGCCAGGCTATAAGGTAGTAATCACTGCCACCAACTACTCTTATCAGCCACTAATAAGGCTCTTCCCAAAGGGTGACCAGTTTCACTGTGTAATATTATTGTTATCCAAACAGTAAGTGTGACCCAGGGCTAAAGCTATTGGAGTGGCTTGGACAGTATCACTGAATACATGCAATGTACACTAAGAGCTTAAATTATCTCTACACAAAACAGCCACAGTTGAAAGGTTTAAAAATATTTAATAATAAATAATAAAACCACAAGACAAATCTATTACTTCAACAAAATGACATCACAGAGTTCAGAAATCACAGGAAAATGCTTTAAAATAATACTGTAGAATAGTCTGACATAAATATATTATACAGCTAGACTAATCTGGCTATTTCTATCTATCTCTAAGACAGTGGCGGCTGGTGACTTCAAATCAAAGAGAGGTTGCAGAAGACAGCTGAATGGGTGGGGCCAATGGGCAGGGGTGTGGCCAACTAGAAAGGGGAGGACAGGGGCAGCTCATGCTATTGGACTGCAGCCCCCCCACCTGTAGAAGAAAAGAAATAAAAAAATGAAATGCAAAATTAAAAAAAAAATAATCGTGAGTCCCGATACTCCATGCATGTGTGCTTGGAGTTCCTGGTACTCACAGAACTACAGACTGCTGTGTTAGGCAGTCCAGATAGGGGAGAAAGGCATTTCTGCCCTGCAGCCCAGAAGTTTGTGCGGTGACGGCTACACAGAATGGAAGTACACCGGACTGCATCACCCAGGGGCTGGAGCCTGCAGTCTACTCTTGTGGCGCCAGGAAACCAGCCATTAGTTTGCAGGTGGGCTAAGGATAAGGAAACCAGCCGTTGATTCTGCTGCTGCGACCAGATTAAGGTATGTGAATTCAGGGCTGCTGCGGATTATTCAGGACTGCGGGCTATGGAGAGTGTGAGTGTGTGTGTGTTAAGGTGTGTGAATTCAGGGGTGCTGCGGATTATTCAGGACTATGGTCTATGGAGAGTGTGTGAGTGTGTGTGTGTGTTATACAATCTGTGGTTTCTGTATGTTTGTTTTAACTTGCAAAGTCAGTAGTGCAGAGGTGCGCTAGTACCATTGTTGCCTAACAGCTGCAGATTATCTGGTTTGATTCTTGGCTGTGGTGCCTTCTGTGTGGAGTCTGCATGTCCTCCCATCTTACAAAAACATGTTTCTGGAGTGTTTGTCCCTGCTCTGCTGAAAATTGTCTTTTGTTCCATGTCAGACTTTCCTGGGTAACAAATGTTAGATAAAAATGACAGGCATTTGAATTTCAGACTTCATATTCTTCAGAAAGTACATGATAACACAAAACCTTTTATTCCAGCAATTTTCTAAGTTTATAACATGGATATTTGAAATTTGTCCCTATTTTTGGGACTGTATTCCCCCATTATTGTCTTCATCCAGATTTCTTGTGCTAAGGTTGAGAGCTATGGTGAGAACTGAATTCACTGAATATGTTTGGGGGCTGTATTCCCCCCATTACTGGCTTTGTCCACGTGTTTTTTGCTATGAGGTTGAGAGCTATGGTGAGAACTGAATTCACTTAAATGGTAGCCGTTTTAATTTCAGTCTTCCTCTCTTTCACAAAACAGCTGATTTGGCATAGTGGTATGTTGTTCTGCCTGTTTTGCACAGGGTCCCCTGGGTTCAAGACTTGGCAGTGAAATGTATGGTGGTAACACAGCATTTTGTTCTAGCAACTTTCCAACATTATAGAAGCAATGTTTAAAATGTGTCCCTGTTTTTTAGGCTTTTGTCCCCCCCCCAATAAATGTTGGCTTTTTCCGGATTTCTTGTGCTGCGCAGTTCAGAGATACATCTGAGTGTCTAGTAGATTTTACAAGGAGCTGAGAGCTGCAAGGGAAAAAAAGTGTAAAGCTGCTTGTGCTGAGTTTGCTTGCATTGTTAATAGCACAACAGTTAGTGTACTTGCTTTTGATGCAGAAGGGTGTAGATTCTACTCCCACAGTAGGTAGATGCATTGCTGATACTATACTGCCTTGTAAAGGGGGTGGATGCTGCATTCCTTTTTGGTGAAGCTACCTAGTAACTATGAACCTGTTATCAGTTTGCCATCCATTTCCTATTGCGATATTACTAGCTTATCATTTTTTTAATGCAACATAGGCAATTTATTCCTCGAGGGCAACAGGCACTTTATTTGTAGCAACCTCTTCATTAGTTAGAGATTGCTTTAATGTGGAATTATTTAGATGGCTTTTACTTCAGAGATTGTGCATATTTACTGGTACTGGTGGACTGTAAATGTTTGAGTAGACTTTTATATTGGAAATGTTCTGAATTGGGCAGTTTTGTCATTATTGGTGCATGCATTTTGTTTCATTGTTTACTGGAAAAATGTTCAAAATAACAAATTTAAAATGCCGTCTAACAACTGTACTGTATTGTACAAGGTCAGGAAGGTGTATCAAACAGCATGTGTATGTTTCATGTTCAAGGGGCCTATGATTTGAAAACAGCCCAAAGTTAATCTTTATCTGCCACTGGCAAAATGTATTTTCTTTGAATGTGGGTTTCAATGCTGTTTCAATAAATGTGAGTTTCAAGATCAGAGAAGTTTTAATGCTAAGTCTATTTTCATTGTGAGACTGCATCACTTTGTTTAGCAGATATCTATTATGGTTTGTACTGTAAAATGCAAAATAAAACTTTCAAATGAAATCCAAATCATTGCAGAAGTAAAGCAGTATGCACATTACAGTGTTTATGGTAAATGGGGCGAAATAACCAAGGAATGGAACACTGGAATGGCTGCAGGTGGGAGGCTCCATTCGACCATGAGTTTGTGAGGGGGGGGGAGGGCAGCAAACTCAGACAGCCCCGGCTGAACTATACCTCTCAACTGTCCAGATTTTTGCAGAATGAAGATTTTTGCTTCTTATTTTTGGTTTGTTCCTCATAAAATTTGTGGTTCTCTGGCAAATCACTTAGGAATGAAGTCAATAAATAATGACAGACATTGAGTTTCAGACGTCATAACCAATGCATGCTAAAGCAAGACCTGTTATTCTATCAACTGTCTTAAGTTTATACAAGAGCAATTTTTAGTACAGTTTGTATGTTCCCCCAATATATTTGGCCTTGTCCAGATTTCTTGCATTAAGAAGTTGAGAGGTATGTGCAAATAAATCGCTTTATAGAATTAGGAATATCCAAACCTCTCAACCGTCCCCAATTTTGGCTCAAAATGTTGCTCTCTCCCTAATAATCCCTCCGCAAAATGGCAATTTTGGAAGAAAATGTGGAGGGTTTACAATTATAAATAACTGTAATGATCAGAGTTATAGCTTGCTTTTATTTCAGAAATGCATGTACATGCTCTTATTTTGTCAGCTGCTCAAGTTAACAGTACTAATATTAAAAAGGTGTCCCTTCTTTGACAGAATACCAGCTGTATTGTGTGGCAATTTTATATTTTTGCATCACATTTTTGGTCTGTTTTTCATACAATTGTGGTTTTCTGGCAAATTAGTGGCAAATCATTAAAGATTGAAGTTAGAAAATAATGGCAGACATTTGAGTTTCAGATTTCATACCCTTCAGAAAATTCATACTAATGCAAGACCTACTACTATTCTATTATATTTCTAAGTTTATAAGAGCAATATTTCAAAATTGTCCTTTTTTGGGCCTGTATCCCACTTATATGTATGGCTTTATCCAGATATCTTTCTCTGAGGTTGAGAGGTATGAGTGTCAGAGCCATCACCGTCAGCCAGAGACATTTCATATTGTGACATACTTGTTGCACCCCATTCCCATTGCAGTGGCTCTAGATGTGTCCAAGCAAGGCAAGGAGCAGTTATGCAGTTAAGTGTGCAGAGTATTCCCCCATCCAAGGTAGACCACAAGTACGACCATGGCTTTTCATCTGTCCTTGATTTTGAAGAATGTTCTGGTTTTCTGTCATATTTTTATACTGTTGATTTATGCTTCTTCTTATTCAGAAAATGCATGCTGTCGCAGTGCCCTGTTGCTCTGTGTTTAAGTAGCAATGCTTTAGTGACTATCAGGTAAGCTTGTTGGATATTGTAAGATGCAAGTAAGCTTTAATAAGTATACTGTTAAAGAATTACCAGCATTGAAAGCCTTTTCGTTGTTGCCATGTAGAGAATATTCAGATAACTAGATAACGTATACGCCTTAGGTATTGAAATGCATATGACAGTATTTGTAATAAAGGACAGGATTGCAGTATTTTCAGAAGCTCATTACATTTTTTGGAGACTTGCAGTCATCTTTGCAGGCTTTACCCATAAACTAAACAGAATGCAAGGCTATCATGTGGGGTCTATAACTTGTGCAATAATCCTTTAAGCAATTTATCTTCAGCTTGTTTCTTGTTTGCTGTTCATTTTGTACTTTGATCATGTCTTCCCCATGAAACAAGTAGATAGTTGTTGTCAGGCAGCAGGTCTTTTTTGGATAAGAAACATTGTTACAAGTGGGGGTATCACAGAGATTGCTACTTACAGCATGTTACTTGGTAATTTTATAAAGCTGAATATAAATTATAATTAGAACTGCAGTGCAAGGAGAAGTGGCTTGAGTTGAGGGATGCTTGTTTTTTATACTTGATTTTGACTGGCATTCCAGTACTGTATTTAAAAAGTAATTTATTTTTTCATGCCTCCCAACCTTTGTGTTTCCATCCAGATATTAAGTAAGTTGTCATGTAGCCAATGCATTGAAATATTTTTTCTTCTACACTTTGTCTTAATTGGACTCTCGTAATGATGGTTTGGCACCCAGGGTAGAGAATTTAATTAAAGTTCTAGTTGTTGTGGTTTTGAGCATAGCTCCATCCCTTTCTAGTTGGCCACACCCTTTCCCATTGGCCCCACCCATTCAGCTGTCTCCTGCAGTCCCTCTTTAATTTGAAGCCAAAAATCCGCGCACAGAGCTGGAACCAGAAAAGATACGTCAGCAAACAGTCTTAATTTAATACATGGTTAGCACTTTCATCTGGTATAATTCACCAGACTTCATCAGACAATGTTAAAAGTCACAACCCTTCTTAAAATACTCTTCCCAATTAATACATCCACCAATAAGATAACTAATTCATTTGAGCACTCCATTACATCACTGATAAGACTTTTAAAGCAATACTTTCCATTTTTACTTTGTTACATTTCATAATCTTACCTTAAACATAAAAATAGAAACATTTTATCAATTACTAGAATAATATCATAATAAATATAAATATAAATATGAAATTGGTATTTACACCTATCTATAAATAAATGCAACGTTTATATAATGAACTTTTTCTTAAATTCAATTACTTTAAACTTAGACAATAATGTACATAGACATACAACCTGAATAACACCAATTCAACAAACTTGTTACTTAATACCATATGTTTAAAAATATTACAAAAAATATATAAACATTTACATTTTTTTAAAAAAAATTGAATCATGGACTCTGTCAAATGTTTTTAACTTCAACCTACTTGTTATGGATATAGTGTCGTTTAACTCTGGTGGTGAATGAACATTTAAATATAATTGCCACCAGGTCTCTCTGTCCTCTAAGAAAAGTTTCCAATGACCACCCCTTGTTTCACTCTTTACCTGTTGTAGTACCACAAATTTAAAACTGTGGTTTGGGTTTTCATTAACATGCTTGTATAGAGCATTTTTTTTCTTCCTTTTGTTTTATCTCATAAATATATTTGTATATTATTTGACCTAATTTTCTCTGTGTTTTACCTATATAAAATGCACTACATTGGCTGCAGATGCTAGCATAAACTACTGCATGTGTGTAACAACTGTATTTCTCTCTAACATCTATCACTTTCCCTCCTATTTTAACAGTTGAAGTTTTCATAACATGTTTGCATTGTTGACAAAACCCACAAGGAGACATATGACCTTCTTGTCCACTTTTTATAGGCCTTTCCAATAAACTTTTCAAGTTATTACCTTTTCTAAAAACAATATCAGGGCGTAAACCAAATGTGTCAAACATAGTTTTTTCTTGCATAAGAATGGACCACTTTTTCTTCATTACGTCTTGTATAATATGGCTATCTTTAGAATATGTACAAACAAAAGGACAAAAATCTCTTTTAGTAATATTATTGTGGGAGTCTTTTGCTTCATCTAGGGTCCTTATATCTTCTCCAGTTTCACATCTAGAGACAGAAGTGTTGTTTATTACTGTTGGAACAAGGGTTGTTTGTACTATGTTTCTTTGTTCAATTCCATTTAAAATAGGTTTATATATACCTATTTTTCTTTTATTAATTACCTCTTGCTGGATGTTATACACCAAACGTGCTGGGTACCCTCTATCTAAAAACATTTTACCCATAAGATCACATTCCCTCAAAAAATCTTCAAAGAATGTATTCATGTGAGCAGCACGAACTAGTTGTCCTTTTACTATGCCACATTTTACATGTTCTGGGTGGCTACTAGAAAAATGTAACATAGTGTTTGAATATGTGGATTTTCTAAATATAGTAGATTTGATATACCCGTCCCCACTTCTGGTAATTAATACATCTAAATAGGAGATCTCATACATGTCATTGTTAGCCGTGAACTTAAGAAAACTAGTACTTTCATTTAAATATGTAATAAAATTTGTAATTTCATCCCTTGGTCCAGTCCATGCCACAAACAAACCATCTAAATATCATAGGTACACCTTGATATGAGCAAAACAAGAAGACTTGAAAAGAAATTGCTTTTCCCAATAGGCCATCACTACATTAGCAAATATAAGGGTCCACAAGGGGACCCCATTGCTACACCTTCCATTTGCTTGAAGTGATGCCCATCAAAATATAGGTAGTTGTTCTTTAAAACAATTTCCATCAGCTGAGTGTAGGTGTTGTTAATACTTTGTTCTAAACCAAATTCCTCAAATAAGTAATCAGAAAACCATGTGAGTCCTATGTTGTGTGGAATACAACTATAGAGATCCCTGACATCTATTGTTATAAATGTGCCATGTTTTTCAAAAGGCATTAAGTTGTTACATTTTTCTAAAAAATGCCAGGAATCTCTACACAAATGGGGAATGTTCTGGACTTTATCTTTTAATTTTTTATCTATCAGACTTGCTATATATGCTGTCTTCGACCACCCAGAATCAACAATTGGGCGAAATGGCGGGTCAGTAAGCTGCTTGTGTATTTTGGTATCTCCGAATATGACTGGAATTTTAGGAGTCTCATTCAACATATAATTGTATTCATCAGTACTGATTTGATCCTGTGTAGTCATATCAAGGAGTTCCCAATCAGTTCTAGAAAAAGCTATATTCATCTCATTAATAGATGTTTCAGTACAAGTACTACTATACAACATGTCAAACATTTTTTGTATGTAGTCTTCTTTATAATAAACAACCATGCCCCCACCTTTATCAGGCTGCATATATCTTAAATCAGTTCTACTCCTAATTTCATACAATAATTCTAGTTCAGAAACATCCAAATTGTTTTCCACATTATTTTTACCTATATAGAAACGATAATCCATTTCACAAGCAGATTCAAACTTTTTCAGCAATAAATGCATGTCCAGATTGTAAATACTCGGTGTTCTGCATACATTATCCTGCCTTCTATAATTGTTGTGGTCATTTCTATGTAAATATTTTAAGTTTAAATTTCTTATATACATTTTTAAGTCCTCTATTAGTTCCCCCAAATCACTGTTTTTACTAGGAACAAAGTTGTAGCCTTTACTAAATAATTCAGCATGTGATGCTACAAAAACTGTATTAGTATAATTATAGATTTTAAAGTCATTAAAATAATTGGAAACTATTGTTGGTTTCCTGTTTTTAAAAGTCACCTCTGTAGGCTCCTCATCGAATATTGGCCCCCATTCCTCAGGTTCTGCTGATTCCAAGTTGTTTGCGGATATGGGTTCCAATTGCCTCACCGGTTTCTCAGTCGTTCCAACCTCCTTGGGCCTATTTCGTCTAAAGGGGCATCCACTCTATCAGGATAACTGCTCTCAGCTCCCAAAGGTTCCCCATTAGTTGTAGTAACAGTGTTCCTAATAACGGGTGGTGTAGTATACGCTATACCTGCTGCATAAGCCTTTTTATCTCATTCAAGTTTCCTAGCGATGATGGAAATTATGCTATCTACTTGTTTAAAAGTAGCATCATATTGTTGCCGGTTCCTTTCTTGGAGTCCTCCTTTATGAATTTCTTCATCTAATATTCGCACTTCTTTAGATATCTGGACCAGCCGCTTCCGGTTATGGTTGATCATAAGCTCCATCAGCTCACACCCATGCTGGTCAAATAATGCCAAAAGCTCTTGATAAAATAAAGAGTGCGGAATAAGGCCAGTTGGGAACTTCCAGGTGTGTAGCCCTTTAGGGAATTGCCGATTTTTGAGACATGCACCCAGATAAAAGTTTTCTTTAATATCAGTGAAAAGGAACGGGACTTTATTAAACTTTTGAAGGACTGTAAGATTAGGGTGATGAAGCCAGACAAGGGGGGTGGCTTGGTCTGTATGGACCCCATTACATACATATCTAGCATGATGGAACATCTAGACAATTCAATATATCAATCTGTAAGTTTAAATGAAGTTAACATGGCTTACAGAAAAATAAGGTCTACAGTTGATTAACTTTTTATTGAAAAAGCAATTGATTAAGATCTGTACAACTTTCTAACAATGCCAGCTCCTAAGATGGCATCACTGTTTGGCATACCTAAGATCCACAAGCGGGTTGTTGATCCATCTTTTAGACCCATTGTTGACGGACGTGGATCTATTACGTATGGTTGTGCGAAATATATTGATAGCATTCTTAGACCTTTAGTTGAGCAGGAGCACCAAATATGTAGAGACTCATGGATCTTTTTAATGGAGCTCAGTAATATCCCTTTTCATCGGGGCTATCAACTTTTGACAGTTGATGTAAAGGACTTGTACACGGTCATTCCCCAAACCTTGGGGCTGGAGTGGATTAGGGACTTTTTGCAATTAAGAAAAATTAACAATAACACTATTTATGTGGTAGAAACCCTCCTAGAGTTAGTTCTTGTTAACAACTTTATGTGGTTTGAAGGAAAGACTTTCCTTCAAAAATCTGGGGTTGCCATGGGGTCTCCCTGTGGTGGCAGTTTTGCCAACTGCATAATGGCACATTGGGAGACTACCCTTCTTTTTGACAGTCCCATTTTCAAGAACAATGTCGCTTGGTACACTCATTACCAAGACGACATGTTCATATTATGGAAAGGCCCCACTGAAGTAGTGCAGGAATTCATCAACACAATAACTTCCTTAACTAATTTTTTGGAGTTTACGTTTAACCTGCAAAGTGACACTATCAATTTTCTAGACATTCTTATTTACAAAGATCTTGTTAAAGGCAGGTTTAAAAGCACAATTTATAGGAAGCCTACCTACTCTAACTCATCCCTCCATTTTTCTAGCTGCCATCCCTACCACCAGAAAAGAGAGGTGGTTAAGGGTCAGATGGTGAGGGCAGCTAGAATGATTTCAGATGATTCTGATTTTATGGAGGAATGTGGTTTGTTGGAGAAAATGTTTCTCAGTAGAGGCTATCCTTTAAGCTTAGTCTCTGGGATTGCTACTGAAGTTATTACTAAAAGGCATTGTGGTTACTTTAGGCCCCTACTACCTTTGGGCATTTTGGCGGAACAAGATTCTTTCACGGATGAGGTCCAGGGTATCCCCATTAATGAAACTCACTGTTATACAACTAGTTTTTTATGTACTTATAATTTAGATCATTCATTCATTAGGGAAACCCTTAATAAGAATTGGACTCTCGTCACTGAGGACAGCATTTTGTACAAGCTGTTTGGTAATAAACCAAAAATTACTTTTAGACGAGGTTGTAATTTGAAAACACTTTTAAATTGCACCACCAAACCTTTAGTTAAGAACAAGGATATGTTTAAATGTGGAGTTTGCCATCAATGTAAGCATATAAATACTGCTTGCCAATTTAAAATTAGGGATACCCTTTATAAAGTTCAGGGTAAATTTTCATGCAATACAAAAGGAGTGGTTTATTCCGCTTGCTGCCAAGATTGTAAAGCTTTCTACATTGGAAAGACAGAAAGGAAGCTTAAACAACGAATATATGAGCATCAGTATGCCATAGGTAGAGGAGATAAGACCAACGCTTTAGCTAGGCACATTAATGAATTTTCAAATCACAGTTTCAAGTTCACTGTATTAAGACAGATAGGGGCTGACGAGAGAGGTGGCCCATGGCAAATTAAACTTGAAATTGAGGAACTGCGGTGGCAAATCACCACTGCAGCCTACTTGCTCCCAGGTCTTAATGAAACATTTTCAATCAAATGTTTTTTTAAGCTTTTGGCTTTGAAAAGATGAATACATGTATTGGTATTGTTCTTAGCTATTTTTATTGGATTGCATAGGTTATTTGTGTATTCTTTATACTTTGTTTACATATTTTTTTGAATTCACATTTATTATGTAATAGTTTTTATATTGTATAGGTTATTGTAGCAGAGTAATAATTTGGGTCTTTTGGATAGATATTGTGCATTTAAGAACCTTTTGAATTAGGGTTTGTTGCAATTTGTTTTTAACTTCGTTTTATCAACGTTTTTAACATTTTGAAGGGTTTAACCAACCTTATTTTTTCACTTTAAAATGGAACACCTGCTGATTTAATTGATTAATTGTTACGTAGATTACCAGCATAAAACCATTCTGGTTTGCTTCTTGTTTGTCTGATGAAGGAAAAGCATTGTCTATTTCCGAAAGCGCTTACGTTTATTAAATCATTTCATCTTCTACGCTGCTCCGGTTCGTCTTGGTTTTTTGTTTTACTACTTTCTGAATAATAATAAGCATAAATCAACAGTATAAAAATATGACAGAAAACCAGAACATTATGCAAAATCAAGCAAGGACAGATGAAAAGCCACTGTAGCACTTGTGTCTACCTTGGCTGGCAGGATACTCTGCACACTTACACTTCATAACTGCTCCTTGCCTTGCTTGAACACATCCAGAGTCACTACATGGGGGAGTGGGGTACAAGTATGTCACAATATGAAATGTCTCTGGCTGACTGTGATGGCCCTGACACATTTGTCATACCTCTCAATCTCAGAGCAAGAAATCTTGACAAAGCCATACACAAGTGGGAGAAAGGCCCAAAAATAAGGACAATATTTAAATGTTGCTCTTATAAACTTTCTAATCGAATAGTAGGTCTTGCATTAGTATTAATTTTCTGAAGGGTATGAAATCTGAAACTCAAATATCTGTCATTATTTTCTAACTTCAATCATTAATGATTTGCCGCTAATTTGCCAGAAAAACACAATTTTATGAAAAATAGACCAAAATGTGACGCAAAAATATAAAGTAGCCACACAATACAGCTGGGAACCTGTCAAAGAAATGACACTTTTTTAAATATTAGTACTGTTAACTTGAGCAGCTGACCAAATAAATGAATCTACATGTATTTCTTAATTAAAAGTAATCTATAACTCTGATTATTACAGTTATTTATTAATTGTAAACCCTCCACCCTTTCTTCCAAAATTGCTATTTTTGAGGAGGGATTATTAGAGGGAGAGCAACATTTTGAGCCAAAATTGGGGACAGTTGAGAGGTTTGGATATGCCTAATTCTATAAAGCAATTTATTTGCACATACCTCTCAACCTGTTAATGCAGGAAATCTGGACAAGGCCAAATATATTGGGGGAACATACAAACAGTACTAAATATTGCTCTTGTATAAACTTAGTTGACAGAATAACAGGTCTTGCTTTAGTATGCATTTTTCTGAAGGTTATGAAGTCTGAAACTCAATGTCTGTCATTATTTAGTGACTTAGTTCCTAAATGATTTGCCAGAAATCCACAAATTTTATGAGGAACAAACCAAAAATAAGAAGCAAAAATCTATTCATTCTGTGAAAATCTGGACAGTTGAGAGGTATAGTTCAGCTGGGGCAGTCTTTGAGTTTGCCACCCTTCCCCCTCACAAAATCATGGACAAATGGAGCCTCCCACCTGCAGCCATTCCAATGTCCCATTACTTAGCTATTTCGCCCCATTTACCATAAACACTGTAATGTGCATACTGCTTTATGTCTACGATGATTTGGATTTCATTTTAAAGTTTTATTTTGCATTTTACAGCACAAATACTAAGACATCTGCTAAACAAAGCAATGCAGTCTCACAATGAAAATAGACTTACCTTTAAAACTTCTCTGCCCTTGAAACTCACATTTATTGAAACAGCATTGAAATCCACATTAAAAGAAAATACATTTGGGTAGTATAAAGATTAATTTTGGGCTGTTTTCAACTGATAGGCCCCTTGCACACAAGACATACATATGTTGGGTGATGCACCTTCCTGACTGTATTACATTATATTCCTTGTATAATACAGTACAGTTGTTAGAGGGTGTTTTAAATTTATTGTTTTCAACATTTTTCCAGTAAACAATGAAACAAAATGCATGCACCAATAATGACAAAACTGCCAGATTGAGAACATTTCCCATCATAAACGTCTACTCAAACATCTACAATCCACCAGTTTCAGTAAATATGCACAATATCTGCAGAAGTAAAAGTCATCTATAAAATTCCCCATTAGAGATCTGTAACTAATGAAGAGGTTGCTGCTAGTAAACAACTTTATATGCCATTGTTTCATCTACAAATAAAGTGCCTGTATCTTCGCCAAAAAGGACATTCTCAGTAAGGCAGCATCCACCCCCCTGTGGGAGTAGATCCCACAGCCTTCTGCATCAAAAGCAAGTCCACTACCTGTTCTGCTATTAACAGTGCAAGCAGACTTAGCATAAGCAGCACTAAACTTCTCTTCCCCTGCAGCTCCCAGCTCCTTGTAAAATCTACTCGACACTCAACTGTATCTCTCAACTTCACAGCACAAGAAATCTGGAAAAAGCCAAAATTTATTGGGGGGGGGACAAAAGCCCAAAAAACAGGGACACATTTTAAACATTGCTTGTATAATCTTGGAAAGTTGCTAATATAAAATGCTCTGTTACCACCATACATTTCGCTGCCAAGTCTTGAACCCAGGACCCTGTGCAAAACAGTCAGAGCAACACACCACTATGCCAAATCAGCTGTTTTATGAAAGAGAGGAAGACTGAAACTTAAATGGATACCATTTAGTGAATTCAGTTCTCACCATAGCGGTCAACCTTAGCACAAAAAACCTGGACAAAGCCAATAATGGGGGAATACATTCTCAAAAATAGGGACAAATTTCAAATATTCATCTTATAAACTTAGAAAATAGCTAGAATAAAAGGTTTTGTGTTACTGTGTACTTTGTGAAGAATATGAAGTCTGAAAGTCAAATGCCTGTCAATTTTATTTAACATTTGTTAATCAGGAAAGTCTGACTTGGAACAAAAGTCAATTTTCAGCAGAGGCCCAGGGGGAAATACTGCAGACACATGTCTTTGTAACACGGGAGGACACCAGAGCAAACCCACACACAAACACAGGGAGGACATGCAGACTCCACACAGAAGGCACCCAGACAAGAATCAAACCAGAGAACCTCTAGCTGTCAGACAACAATGCTACAATTGCACCATCAACTATCTAAGGAATTAAAAATTCAGAAACCACATGTTTAAGGATGAACAGAACAAAATATGAGGCGAAAATCTGCAAAAGTTTCACAGATGGTGGTGGGTAGGGAATTCAAGCTCTTGTTACCTGAACCCAAGGTACAGGGTTCAAGCCTGAGTTATTCTCTAACCACCGCCAGCAGGTATCCTGAGTTCTCTCTATAGCCACCAGTATAAATCAACTAAGGCATTACACACACACACACACACACACTAGTTAGAGCAAGGCTATTAGGAGTGGCCCACACAGTGAAACCAAAAAAATGTGCAAGTACTCTAAAAACATAAATATCTCTACAAAGATCAGCCACAATTAAAGGTTTAAATATATTTAATAATAACTAATAAAAGAACAAGAAAATACTAAGTACATATTCACAGTGACATCAGAGTTCAGAATCACAGGAAATAAAACAACACTGAAGAACAGTCTCATACAAATAAAGAAAAACAATATGTAAACTAAGCTTCATTATATTCCTGACTGTATCTAAGTGAGTTACTATACCCTAATAACTTAAGTAATAGAGCAAAGCAGATGATGTGGTGAATGGTTCTTCTTCTTGTTGTCAGGCCCAAGACAGAATACAGAATGCTCTGTCTCACTAAGAAACTTCTCAAAATAATATCTAAAATATTACTGCTGGAATAGCTTGCCGAATTACATCACGTCTTGTCATTTGACTTCTAGTTCCTATACAAAACCCCCATTGCTGGAAGCTGGCAGGACTTAGCACCTACCTAAACAAAACACAAGGGCTTTTGCTCAGATCTTTGGCAGGTGGTGGAAGTCATAAAACAACTGCATTCTTCCACACTTCAAGTTAGCAATTAGTTCACCCCAAATACAATACAGAAAGCTCCCTAGAATGGACTTTGTGTCTCTTGCTGCCTTGAAACCTGTAAGATAACATTTTTATGGCCTAGCCTATAAAATTATTTAATTTCAGAGATTTTCTAAAGTTTGCTGGGGTGAGTTTAACCCTCAAGTTTTCTCTGTTAAAACATATACATTTAAACAGTTACAATAGTGCATACACATTTCTGTTCTCTCCAGTAAGGCACACTGTGCATGTATTTCAAATACAAGCACTTTACAAATACCTTTTCAAGACTAATGTCTGTACAAATCAGTTTGATATAAACATGACATACAGTTCTAATTCATTTCAAACACCAGCATCTTGTATAAATCAGTTTGATACTGACAAATGACATATAATTATTTACAAAATTCCAACTAGCTGTCATGGCAGTACCTCCTTTCATCACATTATCTACTGAATAGAGTAGAGGAAATTTCCCCTTGCCCTGGCCAAATGCCCCCTTATAGTAGAAGTACCATTTCAAGTTTCCCTTGAAAAGAGGCCAATAGCCAAGTGGGACTATCCTGGTCAACAAAGGATAAATAAAATGTAAATCACGTTTTTCTTATTACAATATGCATTAGTATTGGATAGTAATCTTTTAGGTCCAAACTTCTGACATCTCTGAATTAAATATTTCTAAGTAAATCATTTCTCTCAAAGTAGTTCTAGAATACATTTGACTAACTCTCTTCATAAGTAGTGTAACAATTCCATCATATAAAGAAACGGTGAAGCATAATTATGAAAAGAAACTTCAAACATACTTATGGCTGGCCCCCCTTGACATACTTTAAAGATAAAAACGTATCTGTATATCTGTCTTACCTCCTGAGAAGTTTTACAATAACACTTTTTATTACGTTGGTAGCAGTGAAATCCAATATCACTTTAGGACATTGTAAATACTGTATAGATAAGATAACGACAAAAGCTGTTATCTTTTTAACCTATAATCTGTCCCTTAAAACCTTATATTAGTCATGAACTGATTCCCTATACATTTCCTGGTATATCTCTCCACGTATATATTTTTGCCATGTTGCTTAGTTTATAATTTGTCTTTCTCTAACTTGCAGTTCATCCATTCCCAGAATTACATCCCTCACCATTGGGATCACTTCCATTTATGAATTATGTTTTGTTTGCTGCCAGAATTACTAAAAAGAGATCGCCCCTTTCTTGATTTTTACATTGGGTATTATCCCACCCCAACACCACCACCTTTTCTGTAATCTATATGCATTTGTTATATCCACAACACCAAATCTGTCATTTCATCTCTAAAATTAGCTAAACTTTGATCAGTGCTAACAAATATGTTGCTACATCCCTAACACACCTCTAACAGTGAGTGTCCACATTTAAAAAGTCCATCCTAATCTTTATAGTGTATACAAATCTTTGTTAATACATTTGTATGGAAAGATTTTAAAATGTTAGGCATAGTCTGTCTCATGTTACTACATCAATCTCTAAACATATGACCCCACTTCCCCTTATGTTATTTACCACTTATGTATTAATCTTATCGAGAGACGTATGTGCCCTACTTACTAATTGTTTTATAAGTGGATCATCACTCTGTTAGTAAGGATAACATCTGTGGGGTATCATTTTTAAGAAATTTGTCAAACCCATAACTTGAGTTATATTAATTGTTCATATTACATTAGCAGAATATCTGAAATCAGTGTGCCCCAAACACAATCCCACTTCAAATGTTCCCAATACAATATCTATGGTTTCTAACCTCCTTCTAGTATTTCCTATATATTTTCCCCAGTAGGCATCTCATAACTTAAATGGGGATAATCTCATCTTTACTTACCAGATTCTTTTAAAAAGATATAGCTTTTGGCACTTCCAAGATTGTGTCTGACCGAGAAACAAGCTAACTAAAACTCTTCTAGTGTTAAAACTAAGAAAGTGTTAAAAAGGCTGGTAAAAGTTATAATTTGGTGGGCTTTTGGTTACTGGCTATCAGATACACTGTTTGTATACCAGAAAAAATCTGTGAAAAATAAAAATAAAATAAAAATCAAGGCTGATCAGCAGGAAGCATCAATGCAGAAGCTGGCTAACACTAAAGTAGAAGAATAAAATAGATCAGATGCACTCAGAACTGTTTAAAATAAGTGGGACTTTGGAAGACTAGATAAGAATAAATGAAAACTGGTTGAAAAAAATAAGTGTTAAAAAAGAAGTATTAAATAATCAATCTGAAGAACTGCTAAGTTTGAATAAGTCAGAAACAGAAATCCAAGAAAGAATGACAGAGACTGAGGCATCAAATAAAAAAAAAAATCTGCCAGAAAATGAGTAGATCTAGAAGATAATGTATGAAGAGAAACTCTGAGTTTTATCTGCAAAACCAGAAAAGCTGGAGAAAATTGACTGCATTAACTTTATGAGGGTACAAATAAGTAACTGGAGCAGTGTTCCACGGGAAGATTTGTTAATCCAGTGGGTGCATCACATCTGTGTTCTTAATCTAGCCTTTAGAAAGAAGCAGGGATCCATATTAATTAAAATGCAGTCATATCAGCAGAAAGTGATATTTCTGACAAAACTGTGTCAAAGGTAAGGAGGATCCAGGTGGAATAAAATGTATATGGAGACAGACGTGATATTGGAGGAGATAAAATTCAGTTAGCAAGGTGAAGAGGACTTGTTTTATGGACCCTATACAAGTAAAAGTGGTCCAAAAGAGACTGTCAGTGAAACCATTTAACTTGTTCCAAAAGAAAATACCTGAGCAGTAGAAAGAAGGACAGGAGCAGACCAGAATAATTAGGAGAAGCATGGATTCAAACCAGATTCCAGTACTGCATGAAAGTGAGGAACAGGAAGAAAACTAACAGGTTGACTTACTAGACAGTGGAAGAAATTGAAAATATTAGCCCCACTATGAGTTGCTCAAAGTAGTGGGAAAATTGAAGAATATGAATCTTGCTAGTGCCAGTCGGAAGAAGCTGGGATTTAAATCAGAAGCTGGTATAGCAAGAAAGTGAGAACAGTGTAGGAGACTAATAAGACTAATAATTTTTATTTTTATTTATTTTACATTTGTTGACCGGGATAGTCCGACTGGATGCATGTCCATTTTCAGCGGAGGCCCGGGGATCAAAGCTCCAAGGGTAAGCAGATACAGCATTACATAATACCAGCATTACATATTACAAACAGACTATTTACAGAGATTACATAAGTAAGCAAGTTAAACAAGTTCCACAGGTTACAGTTAGTCCTGAGCACAAGTCAGGATTAAATTAAATTACACAGTAAACTGGTTAACAGATTTTTACACATTCGAGTTAGCCTGGCTTGATACATTGACATAGCCAGTTAAGTGACAAATGTTGTTTGAGTCTAGTTTTAAATTGACCTAAGGTGGAAAGTAAGGTAATATCAGCTGGAAGAGAGTTCCAGGATCTACTTACAGAGTTTGCAAAGAGAGAATCACCAGCTGTGTTATTAATTTTGCTAGTCTGAATTAGTAGTTTGTTAGAGGATCGAAGCGGTCTAGGATTGTTATAGGGGGTGATAATATTTTTAAGTGCAGGAATATTGTCCGGATTATAGAGGATTTTATAGGCCATAATCAGTTGGTTATACTGGATTAGGCTAGGTAGTTCAAGCTAACCAAGCTGATTTAGATTGATGCAATGATGTGTCCTAAAAGGCAGCCCAGTGGCAAACCTGGCAATGTGGTTGTAGCAAATTGAGAGTTTAAGGACAGTCTTCAAATTCGAGAGTAGAGGGGGGATGCATACAGAAGGGTTGAAAGAAGGTGAGAGCGAGCTATGGCAATTTTAGCTGGAGGGGTTAGGAAGGCTTTGATAGTTTGGTTAACATGTAGGTCAAATTTGAGATTGTCTATGATGACACCTAATAGTTTTGTAGATGGGTCAGGGGAGATTATTGTGCCATCATTTGATTTTATGGTAAAGGTGAAAGCGGTAGACCTACGTGTTGGTGAAAATAACAGCATTTTAGTTTTTTTGGGATTTAGGATCAGACGATGTTCAGAAAGCCAGTTTTCTATTGTATTAAAGGTGGTCTGGGTAGCTGACCATAACTCTACTGAAGATGTGGCTGAGCAAATCAGAGTAGAGTCATCAGCATATTGGATACAGCTGACTTTTGGGATGACGGTATAAAGGTTGTTAATGAAGATGGAGTACAGCAAGGGCCCTAGTATGGAGCCTTGTGGTACTCCAAGGGTGTTAGGTAGAAGGTTAGAGAGTTTGTTCTGCCAGAGGAGAGCCTACTGTCGACCATTCAGGTAGGATTGAAACCATTGGAGGGCTCCAGTATCTAGACAGAATGTTTGCAGGGTGTGGATTAAAAGTTGGTGATCAACCATATCGAATGCCTTGGAAAGATCCAAAAAGAGGGCTGAGGATATATAATTATTGTTGCGATTATGGTTTATGATGTTAGTAAAGGCTAGGAGGGCTGAAGTAGTGCTGTGATGAGGACGGAAGCCATGCTGAGTGTCTGCCATAAGGCAATTTTGGATTAGGTGGTGCATGAGTTGTCTATGAATACATTTTTCCATAATCTTTGCAAGTGGAGAGAGTATAGCTATTGGCCTATAATTGGAGAATTCAGTAGAGCTGCCTCCTTTGTGAAGTGGGATTACATATGATATTTTCCAGATGGTGGGAATTTTAGCTTCTACTATGGTTCGATTGATTAGTGTTGAGACGGGGTAAGCAATAGCATCAGCTGATTTTTGTAGGTACTCTGCAGGGAGTTGATCAGCAGAAAGTGTAGTGGGTTTTAATTTTATGATCAAGGTATGGATAAGTGAAGTGGCGACTGGTTGGAAGCTGAACGCAAGTAGGTTTCTAGGGGTGCTACTTTCAGGACCAGGGGAGCTAGGAGGTAGTTGGCTAGCTAGGTCTTGAATTGTCTCAGTAAAGAATTGGTTAAAACTATCAGAAACATCTTCAGGGGTTTTATCAATAGTAGCAGCAGGGATTGGGGTTGAAGTTTGTCCAGGATGTAGTAGATTATTTAAACCTGCCCAAAACTTCTGAGGGTTATTTTGATTTACTGCCTGTAAATTACAGTAGTATTGTTTTTTGTCTTGTAAAATTGGTTTTTTGGTTTTGTTCCTGGATTGCCTGTATTTAATGTGATCTTGAGGGTCTTTAGAAGAATGCCATAAAGCCCATGCTTTCTTTCTGAGGGTAATTTTGAGTTTAGACTCTATAGAAAGCCATGGTGCAGTTTTTGCCTTGGTTCTCTTTGAACGAACAGGTGCATGCAAATCAAGGATCTCAAGGAATTTGTTGTTAAAAGTATGCTACTGCTTCCTCTAAGGGGAGGTGTTTTAGAATAGACCAATTACATGAGTTTAGTTCTTGTTGGAATTTGGCAGGGTCAAAGTTTTTATTGTTTCTAACCTTTCTGAGTAAGGGTTGTTGGGAATTAATGGTTTTGTGCTTAATTACATATGTGAGAAGGTGATCGCTTAGGCCATTAAGGAGGGTACCAGAGGTGTACAATTGGGGGTGACTGTTTATGAGTACCCAGTCAAGTATACTTTCTTTTTGGTTGGGTTTACCTATCCTGGTAGGGATGGATATGATTTGTGTAAATGCATGCAGGTTAATATGGGTGGTTAGGGATTCTAAGGAACAGGTGCCCCAGTCTATGTTAAAGTCTCCAAGTAGTAGGGTTTCTTGGGGGTAGTGACATGATAACCAGTGCAGGATATCTTCAAATGTAGATATATTGTTACCTGGGGGAATGTACATACAGATGATATTAATGCATTTATTTTTATTAAGTTGCAATTTGGTGGCAAGAATCTCAGAGTTATTAATCTGAGGAGGTTGTATTACATCTATGGTGACATTCAACTCAGATTTATAGAGTACAGCTACCCCACCCCCTTCCTCGAAGCACGATCCAGCCTGTATATGTTGTACCCAGGTGGTAACACTTCATTGTCTTTAGTGTTAGGTTTTAACCAGGTTTCAGATAAACAGAGAGTCTCAGGGGAGTGGATATCCAGAAGTGCATGCAATTCATGTACCTTGTTATTAATGCTTCTAATATTGAGATGACAGACTAGGAGAGAGTTAGTTGGCCTATTAATTGTAGGTTTGTAGCTTAGATTACAAGTAGAGGGGGTATGTGTATCTGAAGTGAGCGGGCCAGGGTTGGGGTGAATATCACCACCAAGTATTAGGTTGAGTCTGTACTTGGTGATGAACTTCAGGAATTTGTTTATTAGTTTGTGGTAGTGTTTGGATCTAGAGCTAATGTGCCTGAGGTTGAGATGTTGATAGACTGAACAAGATGTTGGATAGGATCTGGTACTGTAAGTATGGTTGAAGGTGGAAGGATTTACAGCTGGGGTGATAGTATGGCCTTTTGGGACCTGAAATCCCGTAAGAAACTGGTTTTCATACAAGGTAAGGAGGTATGGTGTGAACAAGAGGGGTGTGAACAAGAGGGGTAGTAAAGAGGAGTATATCATTATATGTGATTTAGCTAGTGAGTGAAGGAACTGTTTTACCTGGTGATGCAACACCAGAAGATAGAGTGGTGAGGTAAAGGTACTGGAAGGGGAGATGGGAGAATGCCAGATGAAAGCTAATAGGTGCTATTAAATGTAGGTAGTAGAATAGGGGTGGGTGGAATTATCCCAGATGACAGCAGATAGGATCTAGAAAGTGGGGGAGTGGCTATAGTGCTATAAATGTAGAGGTACTGGGGGCGGGAGGGAATTTGGGGGCAGGGAGGGGAGCGAAGAGAGCCCGAGCGTAGCGGGGCTATTGCAGTTTACAAGGTTTCCTAAGGTGTCCTAAAGCTATAAGGTAAGTATTACAGCTCTAATGTAAGAGTCAATTTACTGCAGTTACAGGGGAAGGAGGCAACCACTCAAGTAGAAACAAAGAGCCCTATGACTGACCAATATGGTGACCTGCTTAATTACAAAGCACTGTAAGTGAAAGCTTAACAAATGCGTTTTGTGTGTAACCTACTTTTGTTTAAATGTTGAGAGAAACTGATTGCAGTCCAGTAGACACCGTTTTGTAGGGAACTGTAGAGTTCAACTAGGAAAAGAGAAAAGCAGACATTCTAGGGTAAGCATGAAGACAACAGGCAGTTGTTATATAATAATGCATTCAGAAAGGTTTGGTGGGTGGGGGGGGAGTAGCATACTTCAGAATGAGCTAAGATTTATAGCTAAGAAACCTAAGCAAGAGAGCAATGCATTAAATAAACACTTGCCAGAAAGAGATATTTCTGACAAAACTATGTCAAAGGTAAGGAGGATCCAGGTGGAATAAAATGTATATGGAGACAGACGTGATATTGGAGGAGATAAAATTCAGTTAGCAAGGGGAAGTGAACTTGGTAAATTGTGAGCAAACTGTCCAGTGCTAATCCCACTCTGTGCCATTTATTTTAAAACGTGTAAGGAGCTAAAATGTATGAATCTCATTTTGTTCCAATATCTCATGAAGAAACCAAATGGACAGAAAAGAAAAATACATTTTTCATTTATATATTTTGTGTTAAAGGGTTTGACTTTATTGTAAAATGCTGTATAGCAGTTGAAAGCATGTTTCTACATGCAAAAGGTAACAGCATAAGTACAGTAATGCATAGAGTGCAAGCAGAAATAACTTTTTCTGTATAGTAGTTGACTTGCTTACTAACAGTAAGGCATTAAAAAAGTAAAGTAGCTTATCACTTACATTGCAGCATGACACAGAAAACTTGCTAGTAAAAGTGTAAAGTTGAACAATGTTGAGATCTGACTTTGCAGAGGGCTGAACTGTGATTGTATATGGAGTTGCTTGTATAAGCATAAAAAGTTAAGACCAGTTTCTTTCAATATGCAAAATGTATATTTTAAGAATATAATAGACAATTTAGATTTAGTAAAATGTAATGTTTTTCTTCATTTTTGTAAGCTAACCATGTTAGTAATTAAAGTAAAGTGAAGACTGCAGGACTAATGGGGAGTTACCATAAGCAAATGTCTTAGCAGGGTGCAGCTTGTCTAAGTGAAAGCTGGCAGTAGTTGAAGTGATGCACTTATGATAAAGAAGACATCACTTAAGAGCTGTTCAAAAAACTGCACTGTATGACATTTTCAATAGATCTGTTAGAAGCGCAACAGCTTACTCTTGGAAGGTTATAAAAACAAGTTTTAAAAAAGGAAAACAAAATGCAGGGGGAAGAGACTCGAAGTATTCCTCCAGCAGCTTTAACTTTAGAATGTAACTAAAGTCACAAAACTGTCTTCTTTTCAGAAGGCTAGTCAGTGAATTTTCTCAGAGCTATTTTTTAAGTAAAGCATTGACTCAACTTGTACAGTTTGTTTTTCTACATGTGGGAGGGGAAAACAATTACAGTTAAAGAAACAGGAATGTGTTTATGCATAAGCCCCAGCAAAATGCATCTCAACATAAGTTCTTCTATTTTATGGTAGATGTTAGTGTAAGCAGCCACTATTGTGAAGCCGAGTCTTCAGAGATTTGCTCTTTCAAATGTATATTGTTCTTCCTTTAGTTTGTTCTGTAGAGGGATTTGGGGAGGGGTATATTGAATTGAACTGTTTGGAAAAATGTGACGAGCTGAAAGAATAAGCAAAAATGTAACTGTAAAAATTATATATATATATATATATATATATATATAACATCACATAATGTAAATGGCCTTACAAACAGAGAAAAGAAAACGTACTAAACTACATTAATAAATATATGGAGTAAAATAAAATGTTGCAGGAGATGCATTTGGATAGAAATTAATATGAGTTTAATAAAAAGAGGATTTTGGTCAGGGACAAAGGAAAACGAGTGATGTTATATTGACAGGAAGAGGTGCTCCAGTTTTGGTAGAAGAGGGGGGAAAAAAGACAATAATGGAAGATCTTTGTCAATGAGGGGATTTTGACATTTAAAGAGATTTGCCTTAAATCCATATTTTCCTAAAACTGCAGTTATGGAGTGCAAAAGAATTATGGGATAAATAACACATTTTCAGAAAACACAAAGAATGTGAAACACAGATGTGTTGTAATACCGTTTATTGGACCAGCATAGGTTTTGCAATTTACATGGGCTGTCAAAAGCCTTTGTTGGGAGATATTAAGTTATTGATGTTACATACAGTGCTTATATAGCCACTGGCGTCTAGAAAGGGAAGGACATAATTTATTTCCAGTTGGCTACAAAAGAAACTTGAAAAATGCAAAATGTGGGAAGCAATATGCAGCCCAGATATTTAGTATGACTTTTCACCTCAGGTGTGTGTGTGTGTGTGTGTGTGTGTGTGTGTGTGTGTGTGTGTGTGTGTGGAAGATCAGGCCCTGATATAAAAATGAAGGTTTTACATATTACATTAGAGTCCTTGCTCAGCAGAGAAGATAAAAGCTCAGGAGACTTTTTAATAAGAAAATAAATCAGGTTACAAAAGATGTATAGGAAGATTAGTTAAATTCAGAGAAGAAAAACATGCCATTATAATTTACAGTTTGTTAGTCTGTCTATGCAAGCAGCCTTTGCCATACAGATATTATGGTTAGCAAAAAATCAAATAAAATAAATGTATAAAAAAGCATAACTACAGTGAATATAGAAACTACACACTGAAAGGGGACAGTTAACAAAACCTCTGTCTCACAAAAATCAGCTGTCAGTCCCAGAAAGAGGGGGTATTTTTGCTGGAGAACTTTAATATCCTGGATGCAAACTGGGATATGCTGATAGACTTGACTGCAGAGAACTCTGCAGCTAAACTATTTACTTGCGCAACTTCTTACCAGCATATTATCCTGTGCAGCTTTCATTGGCTACCTAGTCATTACAGGATAATCTACAAGATTCTAATGTTATTTTGCCTGTCTATTCATGATCAGGATTACTGTTACGTGGTCATTGTACCCATTGCCATATGTGGATTTAGGACTCCGCCTCAGAGGGGCTGTTAGGAGCTCCATGCATTAACACTGAGACCTCATGTTTTCCTACTTTTTCTCTCAAAACTTGCTACCCATAGTGGTTTTGAAAATGCCTATCTTTGGCCAATTTTAGGCAGGCATTAAATAGTTGAAATAACTTTTGATGGTGTTGGCGGATGATATATCACGTTTAGGTTGTTAGTCATTTTTGTTAATTTTCATTTCTTTGTTAATGGTGTTTTGTATAAAACTTAAACTTGAATATAGATGTCATTTTCTTATCCTTTTCTTCTCATGAAGAAGTGTGTGTGTGGGAGTTGGGGGGGGTCTATAAGCAACTCCTGTGTAAGCTATCATGCCATTTCCTGTCTTCAGTCCTTCTTGTCTCTCTCTCTTACTGGATATTCTGTTTTATTGATTACTTCAGTTGTATAAAGGGCTACAGTTCATTTTATTGATTTTACCATACCCCTCCTATAAACTGTGTACCCAGTATAGCAGGTACCAATCATAGTTCTCTGTGAATCATTTTTTGATACTGACCCAATAAAAATATTATTTCCTCCATTAATTCAACAAGTTTAGGTACCTTTTTTTCAGACCATGTATTGGCATTTGGCACTCATTACCTTGTATTTTTTTGTGCCTTTGGTTGAAGGTTGGGCGTCGGGCTGGCAACTCGGCACTGTAAAAATCCAGTGCTACTCATGAGCGGACTGGAGTTCTGCTGTGGCAACCCCTAACTGGGAAAAGCCGAAAGACTTGCCTTATATTCTTTGCTGAGTTACCCTTTTCTGTCTTATCCATGGGCATATTGTCTCTTGTTTTTTTTTGCAATACTCCAATGTATTCTATTTGTTTTCACTAAGTTTGATACTGTATTTCAAAGGTGTAACAAAGTCCTAGATGCTAATTTGAATGCATGTTAATAAGTCATCCAAATCTGTCACCTAGGACCCTGTATCCCATCTCAGACAAATGCAGACAGTCTTGCCAGTATAGACCTATGTCTCATCAAACAGATACAAAGTCTTCAATGAAACAAAATTTCCAAATGGATCCAAAGTCCTCAGTGAAAGTAAATGTATGAGCTCTATACCCATTTGCTTAATTCCACTCATACCTCTCAAGTGTACCTCATTACGAGGAACGTACCTCATTTGGAGTCTTAAAAAGTTCACGTTCCTTGAAGTTCCACACTGAAAGACTCTGTCACACATTCAGTGTTAGGAATTTTTTTTAGTGAAATCCATTGTAAATAGAAGTGAATCCTATTAATTTATTAAAATATCTTCTTTATAAGTAAAACCAGCATATTTTAACCATCCTATCCTTCCTAGTTGAAGTTGTTAGTAAGCCATTGGTATGTATTCCACATTTTGCCCATTTGTTCCACATTATGAGGGCTAGTGTTCCTCATTTTAAAGACGGAAAGTTGAGAGCTATGATTCATCTGATGCCTTATTATTATCTTTGTCCTGAGGTCGACCATCCACCTGAAGAAAAAGAAAGCTGAAAGGTAAATCACAATTAATGGAATAGCAGCAGTCATAATACACATCACTGAGTCAAAAGAAACTGACTCCAGTAAAAGCTCAGTCTTGTTTTATGTGATGGCATGAGTTATACCACTGAACTAGAAACTCCTGTTTATTTTAAAGATCTTTTCTCTGTGAGTAATTTTCTATATAACAGAAAAGGTCAGGTGATTGTATTATACATTATTAAATCCATCTTAGTGAGGGAGAGTAAATGGACATGATTTATTTTTTTTCTCACTAAGTGGCAATCTGAAAGAAAAAGTAGAAAACATATTGAATACATCTGTAGTAAGCAGATAGTTCTATCTAAACTTCAACCAAGTATCCAGAGATTTAATTTTATGTAAATAAATTAATTTACTGTCACTACTGCTCCACATCCTTATCACAACTTCCTGAAAGTAAAAACTTTTCTCTCTGCATGTAATCTTTCACTGTATACTTCCACACCACACCATACTTTTCACAGTTCATTAAGAAGTATTAAACACTTTCCCAATTAAATGTTGCTTCTGTCTGCACAATTTAATGTACTGAAACACAGACATCACATAGAAATAATGTTTATAAGAACTTTATCCTAATTACACCCCACTACCAAACTAGTATCTATAAGTCTTCACTTACCAATTGCTATAGTTACATTACTACTGATAAGCAGATTTATGATTTCTGGATTGGAAGAGAATGTTGGAAATAATGCAGGCTTTTAACATACTTCCTCAATGGATTTCTGTGATCTAATAAAGTAGAAATGACTGTGCAATGCATACAAGGAACTTTCTATTCACTACATGCTACATTATCTAGTGCAATGCATATAGGGTACTTCTCCATTCATTACATGCCGAAGTATTTAACATCATCAGAAAACATTTCTTTTTTTAATGTAAACCCCTCTTATAAATGCATATGCAGAATTTCTGCATTCACTACGTAGCATAATTCTTAATATTCAAATTCAAACTTGGAATCTGAACCACAATATTATGCATGATTAATTGCTGCAGTGTTCCTCTGATAACAAATAAAAAAGAGATGCATAATGTCATATGCAAACGATTGCATTACAAGTGTTTAAATGTTCACTGTCCCATAAAACAATTCAGCAAATACCAAATGAATCATTCAGGCAACATAAACATGGCCTTATTTCTTGGTACATACAGCATAGTGTTAAAAATATCATAAAAATCTGTGACCTTATTTATTATTACATAAAACCAAAATGCTACTTGACAAATGTAAATTCCAGTCGGCCAATTTAATCTAAAAACTCATATGGCTATTAAATACATTTAATGAACTACTTTGTTTAGCTGCAGACAATACCCACAAAATTAAAAAAGTACACAACTTCAGTTTGTCAGTTTTCCTTTCAGTTCAAATTATCTAAAATAGTATATAATAGCATTATATCATACGTGGGTGTAAGTTACACTGGGAGTTTCCCTTCTGACCAGACTTTACCAGGCATGAATAAATCTCAAAGCAACCTCACACTCAGGCAAGGTGTATTGTATTAGAAAATGTATTGAGTACTTTGCAGTTAACTAATATCTCCTAGCTTTAACTTGTTCACATATCTGTAGATATGCTGCCTTCATAAGGTTCTGGTACATGTATAAAAAACTACCATAAACACAGCTGAACAAACTGGTAGTTCTACTAGTAGATGAGTTATCATTCATTGATATTACAACTAGTTGCTCGCAAGAGGATGACTTCACAACTCAGTGTTGTTTTCTTTAGGAAATCACTACCATCACTGCTTCTATTGCAATAATGGCAATCATTCGTTGTTTAAATGTTTCCCTTTTCAACATGGCTGTATGGCAATGAAGTTTGTATATTTAAGTTTTTGGGGGTATGGGGGCAAGCCTAACATGGGAAGTACAGGGGAGCCTGTCCCCTGAAAAAAGAATACTCATTTTTGTTTTACTTCATATAGATGAAGCTATGACTAGTTGTTTTGATCCACTGTAACTTTATCTGTATATAAAAAAAATGAAAATAGCCCTCCAGGGCAAGGTATCAAACTGCACACTAAAACCAACAAACAGTTCAAACAAAAATAGAAGATACATTATGCTAAAGTGTATTTGGGGTGTATGAACAAAAGCGTTAAACTTTTAATTAAATATTGCTCTTTCATAATTGTGTAAGTGTTCATCTAAACATCACTTGATGAACCATAGCAGAACCAAACAAATCTGTTAAAGATAAATATTTAAGATACAACTTACCAGAGAAGCCTGATCTTTTTCCTCAAGAACTTTGGAGAGAAGGATCTATATGCTCTTCTGTAAAAAACTAATAAGAACTTACCTTCTTGTTGCCAATTAGCATTCCAAAAATGGAAAATTAATTTTACTCCTCTTAAAAAAAAAAAAAAAAAAGAAAAAGACAGGAGGCTCAGTAACACTGTAAGAAACAAAAACAAACATCATATTAGGCCAGAAACTTGTTTTCAAAAAGTAATTATTATTGAAGAGGTCAAAAATGCAATATCCAGCTTTACATATTCATATAACAGCAGCATACCAATATACATTGAAAATTTAATAAACTGAGATAGATCACTTTGATGCATTAAAATGTATGCTCCTAAGCAACATTTATGTAATGATAATGCATACTAGCATTGATTGTCTTGACTATACTCCCCTCTTCCTGGTACTCCGGTACCATAACTGTTAAATTGTACATTTTTCTCTATATCCCTCCTTTGGGGCCATACAATAACTGTTTATAAATTAGTAACACTGTCAGTAATTGTGTTCAATAGAGTTTTATATTTCCTAGTGAACTTAACGAACTTAAGTGACAACTGAAATTATTTCATAATCATTACTGATGACTTCCCCCAATCAGTGTAACAAATTTTGTTCTTATCAGTTTTTGTTGATATAAATTTGATTAAAGATAACATGATTGCAATTATCATAAAACTGTGCTGCAACAGAGATTCAGGTTTACATTACGTATATAGGTAACCTATGTGAGTGTGCATTTTGATCACCTCACTGGCCGTGAGGATCTGAAACATCCTGTTCCATATAGCTTTAATTTTGTTACAATCGCAAAATTTGTGTTTCATATCAGCCTCTTCCATCTTGCATGTTGATCACAGGGGGGTTACTGGAAGTCCTTCTGCAGCTTTCATGGTTATTTAAGCTTGAGATCCTTGAATTAGATCATCATAGATATGACAGCATAAACCCTTGCCAGAGCTCCTCAGTTAGTTTCACTGTTTACTATAGGCAACACTTAAAGGAGTATGGATATTTTGAACTGGTTCCAAGTAAAGTGATCTGGTTTTAACCTCTTGTGCTTGAATGAAGTTACTTCCTTGCATTAAGTCTCTTAATATTTTTTGTTGGTATTTGGTGACTGTTGGAGAGATCAATAACTTGTTCAGTGTTACATTAAAGCTGCTCAGGACTGATTCATGCCGTGTGTACTTCTCAACAAATGACAATCTCCCATTATTTTAGCTGCATCCTTGACTAGCTTGTTTATTATATGTGGCAATTTTCAGTTGGGGAATAGTTTATTTGTACATTGGAGGTCTCTCAGTGAGGCTTTTTTTCCTATATATTTTCCCTTTTGCCTTACAACCATTGAGGTGCTCCCTACTGGACTTAATGACCATTCATACCTCAAAGGTGAAGGTGTCCAGGTCCTCTGATATAACAGTTGATAAGAGTAGCCATCCTCATGGCAGAAATCAAAGAGTTTCTATCACTGTTAGCATCCTGACCACTGAGGACATTATGTACATGTTCTAACTCTTCTCCTCTTAGTGATAAAGTGGGCATATAGGCTGCCTATACCTCTTGACATGCATCTATGTGCTCCATCACACAAGCATGCAAGGAACTATCATCATCATAGGCTTAGACAGCTTATGCTAGATGCTCTAGACTTACCGCCACACTCTGGACTTAAGCTGTCTTCTTAGAGCTGTGGGCATGGCTGACCAAAGCCCAGGATGGGAACACCTATCCCCCACTGCTTGCGCCCTCAAGTGCCTAAACTGCTAATCAAATTTGTGTTGTCAGGACTTTATTCTTCTGTGCCATCAAAGGGGCAATATATTACCTGGATTTTTCAGTAATCCATGATGTGATGAGATCCAAGTGGTTAGCACCATTTTGAGGTAATGAAACGTACTCTGGAAACTTAAGTAGTTTTATAAGACTGCTTACCTTGTAGTATATATTTATATCTGGTAATCTTAAGATGCTTTTGTTAGTTTGGCTTGATAGGTTTTTCTGATTTAACAGGTTTTGTTTTTCATTCAAGACAAAGCTTAAAAGTCATTTAGTTAATCTTCTTGAATATAGTTTTGGGAATTGTAGAAACTGAATTACTAATAAAAAGGATGTTTTTTGGAAAAAAAAATCATTTTTATGACTGAAATGCAGGGCTGTAGATTCAGTCATCTTGTTACTGTCATTAATGTATTCTTTGCCCAATTGATCCATTGGATCCTCCATAGGGGCAAGAGCTCTCTAGCCCATTTGTTCCCTGGTGGAAGCAAAAGTCAAGTATTAGGAACAGAGACAGTCTACTGTTTCTGTGGACAGTCCTATCCCCTCCTGCTTGCCATCCTGCAGCAATAGCTGCCTTTCTGATGTGCATGTGAGTTCTCACACATGCCCAAGTTCCTGACAAAGTCACACAATGCTTGCAGCTTAGGCATGCTAGACTCTTCATTCTGTTATGCCACACCTGCATTCTTGCAGATGTTGTCAATATAGTGATACAAGCTCCCTCCCTCCTCCCAGGATAGGCAAGACCACATCAGCCATTCACATCCATCCAACATCCATGATGCAAGTTGAACACATGTTGTCTGAGGTGCAGTGAGGGCTTTATCCATCTGTTCCATGGGGCCAAGTCATACTTCAATTATTTCCTAAGCAGTTTAGGAGAAAAGAAATGTCCCCAAGTGCCCCTGGTTGTTGAAAGATATTATCATTTCTGGTATGGGTGATGGCCCAAGGTAATAGCAGTGGCAATAACTGTCCAAAGACTTGATTTGTCTAAATTTAACATAGTTATATATTGACTTAGTACTGATCTATGCAGTCCAGCAGTAATTTAATAACTATTAAGGCTGGTTTCCAGGTTCAGGCACACTTGTCTGCATAAGCAGAGATAATAGTTTCAATACTTTTGAAACACATCCACTTTATCAATGAGTATCTGCATACTGACTGAAATAGAGATTAACAAGGTGTGTTGATCTTTGTGTAATTCCATAAGCACAGTATATTTTGTCTGAGAGGGAATCATTCACTAGTAACCCTGCTGAAGCTCCTTTATGTAAAGAGGTACCTGTGTTCAAAAATATGGATGAAAAACAGTTGAAGTCTAGCATTTTTAATACAAAGGGTGTACAGACATGATAAAAAGATTTTGAGGCATGTAGGCATGCTTTTAATTATACAGTTAAATTGCTTATTTTGTGTCCAACTGACATTTGTAAACTTAGTTTAAAAAGATGAGATTATATTTACGCTAATAGTTTTGAAAGTCTTTGCCAGATCTTGGAGTTGGTATATTTAAATAGCAGGGAATGCAGCTCCACCCCACACTGGCCGTGTTCCAGAAGGTTTGCCTCCGTCAAAAAAGCATTTTTGTGATTTACAAGAGTTTCAACTGAATGTGCAGTCCACAAACTTTTGCTTGTGATATGTTTGTTGTCGAAAAGGACATTTGAGTGTTAATAAAATACTCACATAGTGTGCGAGAAATGCTGTTTATTGCATTAGAAATGCTATATATGTAGCATATACTACAGTAAGAAACCTTTAGTAGCATGCATACCTAGTATCATAGGTTGGTACTAGGCTATCAGCCCTAGGGTCTATACAAGCCTAGCCATAACAATTCCTTGGCTATTTCTTCCCACATTATTTACTTTCCTGGACCCCTGTCTAGCAGGGCGACTGACGTGATCCCTGGGGTGAATTTCCTTTCTCCCATCCAATCGTCAAGGTTCCTCTTGAAGAGGTCCAAAGAGGCACTCTGCTTGACATGTATGGGCAATCTGTTCCAGAGTCTGGGGAGTCTCTGGGTCAGGAACCTATCCCTCCAGCATGTTTTGTTTATTGTGATGACAAGGTTTAGATCCCTGGAGCATGTAGCTCTGAGGGACTGGGATTTCTTTAAGTGTAGCATGTCCAACAGCTTTGGGTTTGACATGGCCTTGTATGTTAAGCAGAGATCACCTCTGAGTAGACGATATGCGACAGAGTACAGCTGGAGTTTTTTAAGGCTGTCAGCGTAGGGCATCTGCTTTAGGCCTGGGATTCTTTTAGTGAGGTATTTCTGAGGCCTTTCCAGTTGTTGCAGATGTCTTGAGAGGTACATACCAAATGGGGCATTGTATTCTATAATGGGTCTAATGAGGGATGAGTACAGTGGGACAATGACCTCCTTTTTTCTGGATGAAAAGCCCTTCGTGATGAGGTGTGCCACATAGAAGGATTTCCTGACTGTTGTGGCGATGTGGTTATCGAAGGTGAGACCACTGTCCACCTGTGTCCCTAAGTCTCTTATCACACTTTCTGTGTTTAGTACTGCCACCTATATGGTAATTCATGGATACATGTTTTTTCCCAAAGGGGATAACAATACATTTCTTGGCATTGAGCTTGAGCCCATGGCTCTGGCATCAAGCATCTTTCTGTAAGGCCCTTTTGTAGAGTATCCACATCATTTGGGGATTCAATAATGGCTCCCAGTTTGCAGTCATCTGCAAACTTTGTTAGCCAGAGTCCCTTAGTGTTGACCTGTACTTCAGAGAAGTAGATGCCAAACAAGAGCGGCCCTAGGACTGAACCCTGAGGTGCTCCACTTGTCACTTGTCTGGAGCTGGATTTGGAGTTGGCTACTTTTACAGTATGGGTTCTATCTGTAAGCCATTTAGCAACCCATTGGGTGACATAGGGATTAATGCCCAACTTAGTAAGTTTATCTATGATGCCAGAGTGGGGGATGGTGTCAAAGGCCTTGGCAAGGTCTAGATAGGCTGTGTGGACCACCTTACCCTTGTCCATGGCTCTGGAGACTGATTCAAAGAAGTCAATCAGGTTCAGGAGACAGGATCGGCCCTTCACAAACCCAAACTGGGTGGGGTCCAGTGTTTGAAGGTTGCCAATGTCTTTGTTTATAAGTTCCATGATAATACGCTCCATGGCCTTGCAGATAAGGCTTGTCAGACTGATGGGACGGTAGATGTTCTTCGTCTCCCATTGCTGCAGTCCTTACATATGGGTAGTCCGCTGTCCACCATCGGCCCGAATACCAAAGGGCTAGAACCGGCGTCGGTCATCGGCGCCCAAGACTGACGTCAGTACGTGCCAGTACAAATGCGCATGACCGACGCCATATCCTCAGTCTTTCTTGCCGCGTGGTCCTAAGCAGAAGCAGCGTTTGCGAGTGCCGTTCGGCGTTCTGGAATTGTCGGTTTTCGAGTTTCAGACCGGAGACCAAGTTGGGCTAAGTACCCCGTTGGGGACACTTTTGTCTTTTTCTTGCCTCAGTATTGACGGATGTCAGAAAAAGTTAATAACTGTATTTCTTGTGGGAAACAGATTCCTCATAGGGATTACCATTCACTCTGTATTCCTTGTTTAGGGCCTGAGCACGACGTTGTTGGGTGTCGCTTTTGTGCTACTTTTAACAAGCGTACTATTAAACGTCGGTTGGACTGTGCTAGGCTGGTGTTTGGTAAACGTTGTAATTACAACATGCCGTCGGATTCTCCGATGCCTGGTTCTTCTAAGAAACGCAAAGAGAAGCCTTTGCGGTCCAAACAGGATGAGTCGTCCACTCCGGACGCCGGTTCTGTAGAACCACCGACTACTTCAGCGGCTCCTTCTGAATGTTTACCTGAGTCTCAAGGGGAGCCTTTGTTACTACAGGAAGTGGCTTCTCCTGTGTTAGGCCAGGCTGAGGGTGCTTCTCAGATGTCGGTGGTTCCCTCCCCTCATAGGGTAGTTAGGCCTCCTCCTTCTCAAAGCAAAAGCCATTCTAAGTCTAAGTCTGCCCCTGCTGGTGCTAGTCCCCAGGATCCAGCACCTAGGAAGCACATGTTAAAGATGGCTGAAGATTTGATTACTTTAATTAGGGGTTCTATGCCCCCCCCTGAGAAGAGGCCAAGGGTTGAGACAGTGTTGGAGGGTTTGGTTCAGTCTTCCAATGAGTCGGATTCCTCTGTGGAAGACCTTCAGGATTTCCCTCCCTATTCTGATTCGGAGGCTGAGGACACTACTCCCTCTGCGTCCCCTCCAGAAGATTTTTCTTTCTCTGAGACTTTGCATTCCATGAGGGAACATTTCAAATGGGAAAGCCAGGATTATTCTGATTCTCGTAAAAGGTTAAGAGAATTCTTGTTTTTGCCTCAGCATAGGCCCTTGGCTATTCCCCCTGTACTGGATGTTGTTCAGGATGTATTTTCTGAGGCTGCCCTTAACCCAGATTCTCTGCCTCCTGCCCCGGTTAAACCAGATAGATACTACAGGGTTCCGGAAGCTCACAAGTACTTATATAAGAGTCCCAGGGCTGATCCAGAAACTATTGCTCAAGGCCCCAAAGGTGTTAGGGCTTCTGTGGTTAAGAATCCAGTTCCTCTGGACAAGGATGCTAGGGCCCTGGATAGGTGGGGTAAAAAACTGTATACCTCTTCTACTTTGGCTATGAGAGCTTTAAATTGTCAGTTTCATATGCTCAGGTATCAAAATTATTTGCTGGGCCAATTGAAATGTAAAGTAGATGCTTTAGCTGAGGGTATTGAATGTAAGGAGATTCAGGATTTTGTGCATGCTTCAGACCAAGTTGGTAAGCATTCTTTGCAGTGTGGTTTTGATGCTTTACAGGCTTCTTCCAGGGTGGCTGCTACTAGTTCAGTTGTTCGCAGGCATGCCTGGCTTAAAGATCAGACCTTGTCAGAGCATGTTAAGGCTCGTATTATGGATGCTCCTCTGCAATCTGATGTTCTTTTTGGCCCTCCAGTAGAATCAGTTTTGAAGAAGATGGAGGAAAAAGCTAAGTCTATGCAGACAGTTAAGGACTTTTTACAGGTTCAGCCCCCTAAGTTCAGTAGGAATTGGCCTGCTAAGGGATGGTCTTTCCCCTCTTGAGTTATCAATCTAGGGGCAGGTTGAGGAGAGGTAGGGGTAGGGCTTCCTCTCAGGGCCCTGTTACTTCTCGGACTTTGAGTTCTTCTACCCCTTCTGCTGGGAGGGCAGGGGTCAGTCCTTTCGGAAACAGACCCAATGACCTGTGTCTTCAGCTGCCGGACTCTGCCTTGCTGGCAGCTCCTCTAGGAGGAAAACTGGGACTTTTCAAAAGGAATTGGCATTTGGTTACCCAAGACAAATGGGTATTGGACATAATAAATCGAGGCTACAAATTTTATTTTCACACATTCCCTCCTTTCAAAGGTATGCCGGATGTGTCTCATCAGCAAAGGCTGGAAGCACAGGCACAAATTTCTTCTCTGCTTCAGTTGGAAGCGATACAGGAAGTACCTTCTGCAGAAAGAGGCACAGGGTTTTATTCCCGTCTTTTCTTAGTGCCAAAGAAAGGAAATACTTGGAGACCAATTCTGGATTTGTCCATTCTAAACACCTTTCTAGAAATTCCAAAGTTCAAGATGTTAACACTGCAACAGCTGTTACCTATGCTGGGCAAAGATCACTGGATGGTGACTCTGGATCTCAGAGGCCTATCTTCACATTCCTATCAGGCCCAGTTGCAGGAAATTCCTGAGATTTCGGAATGGGAATTTGCATTATCAGTTCTCTGCATTGCCCTTTGGCTTGTCTACTGCACCCAGGGTATTTACAAAGGTCCTGGCTCCAGTAATAGCTTTTCTCAGACTAAAAGGAATTCAAATTTATCCTTATCTGGACGACTGTTTGATTCTGGCTCAAGGCAAGCACGAACTTCTTCAACATCTGCAGTATATAATGACAGTTTTAAGATGCCTAGGGTATTCTGTGAACGAAATAAAGTCCAGTCTAGTACCCTCACAAGAGATGTGTTTTCTGGGTGTAAGACTGAATACAGCTGCTCAGATGGCATTTCTTACCCCGGACAAACAAAGAAGTCTTCACCTTTACTTCCAACAGCTATCAGTAATGTCCAGGCTGACTGCAAGGACAGTCCTTCAAGCCTTGGGGTTCATGGCATCTTGCATTCTAGTACTTCCCAATGCCAAACTGCATATGAGGAAGCTACAATGGTATCTCAAAAGCGTTTGGACTCAACACAGCCAAGATTTGGACACTGTCATTCGGATTCTACCTTGCATTCAGAAAGAATTTGTGTGGTGGGCTCAGGGATGTCACCTAAACAAGGAACTCTCTGTGACCCAACCAGAGGCAAGTCAGATATTAACGACGGACGCCTCGGAGTCGGCCTGGGGAGCTCATTTCAAAGGAAAATGGATTCAAGACCTTTGGCCCCCAGAGCTACTTCACTTGCATATCAACATGAAAGAGATGCTGGCAGTTCAGTTTGCTTTGGAAGCGTTCAAGGGCCTACTTCAACCAGGACTGGTGTTGATTCGAACAGACAACACAACTGTCATGTGGTACATCAACAAGCAGGGGGGAACTCATTCTTACCCTCTTTGCAGACAAGCAATGCTGTTATGGGAAACTGCTTTAAATCTGCACATCACCCTTTGAGCACAGTTTCTGCCAGGAGCACAAAATACTTTAGCAGATGTTCTGAGCAGACAGATTGTGGATCCTCACGAATGGAAGTTGGACCCTCGGGTATTTCTTCAGTTGACCATGGCTTGGGGAACTCCAGACATAGATCTGTTCGCTTCTCCTCTGAATTTCCAACTGCCACTGTTTTGCACAAGGCTGTTTCATCCAAAAGCCTGGAAAATAGATGCACTATCCTTCAGTTGGAGCAACCTTCACGTGTATACTTTTCCTCCTTTGCCTCTTCTTCCACAGGTACTATTGAAAGTCAGGAGGGACAAACCTTGCATGATCCTTATAGCACCGGATTGGCCCCGTCAGCATTGGTACCCTCTGTTGAGGAGCTTAATTCATGGGACCCCTTGGCCATTACCACAGATTCCTCACTTATTGTCTCAGGAAAACAATCATTTTCTCAATGTCAGGGTGCAATCCCTACACCTGACAGCCTGGCGCATTCTGTTTTAAGGAAGGAGGGCCTTCAGCTCCCTCAACAAGTTTTGGATGTTATTTTGGAAGCCAGGCGACCTAGTACTTGAAAGGTTTATGCTGATAAATGGAAGAGATTTTTTCTTTGGAGTTCAGCTAAAGGCTTTGATGTCAAATTGCCTAATTTGAGTTGTACATTGCAATATTTGACTGTTTTATTGGACAAGGGTTTGTCCTTCTGTTCTGTAAAAGTGCATGCTGCAGCTATTTCTGCTCACTATGATTGTGACCCTCCTTTGCTTTCACATCCATTGGTTAAACAGTTTCTTAGAGGGGCAAAGAATATAAGACCCCCACGAAGAGCTCCTACTCCTGCCTGGGATCTTAATTTTGTTTTGGAAAAGCTGACTCTGCCTCCTTTTGAACCTGCTGCTACAGCTGAATTGAAGTTGTTGTCTTGAAAGACTGCTTTTTTGTTGGCTGTTACTTCTGCTAGAAGGGTATCTGAATTACAGGCCCTCATGGCAGTGGATCCTTTTCTGATTTTTCACAAGGACAGAGTTTCCTTACGTACTAATCCTACTTTTATGCCTAAAGTGATTTCTAATGTGGCATTGAATCAATCTATACATTTGCCTACTTTTTATGCTGACCCCCAAAATAAAGGGGAAAAAGTTTTGCATTCTTTGGATGTACATAGGCAGTTAAGATATTATTTGAACAGAACCAAAGAGTTCAGAAGATCCCAACAGTTATTTGTTTCTTTTGCTTTGACTTCACAAGGGAAAGCTGTCTCGAAACAAACTATTTCCAAGTGGATTGGCCAATGTATTGCTTTTTGTTACTCTCATCATGGAAAGGATGTTCCAGTTGGGATCAGGCCTCATTCTACTAGGGCTACGGCCACCTCTACTGCTTTTTTAAGGGGGGTAGCTACTAAAGACATTCTAGAGGCAGCTACTTGGAGTTCTGTACATACATTTACAAAGCATTATCATTTACCTCTTTATTCTAGGTCTCGGGCTGGGTTTTCCACTGCAATCTTACAGGGCATGTTAGCAGCTCCTAATGCTATTTAGTTAGCCAGCCTCCCTTTTTTCCGTTGCTCTGGGATTCTACCCATATGTAAGGACTGCAGCAATGGGAGACGAAGAACATAGTACAGTTTTGTACCTACCATAAATGTAGATGTTCGAGGATCTCCATTGCTGCAGTCCAATTTTCCCTCCCTCCTTCCCCCTTTCTTTTTTAGGTTGGGTTTTGGGTGGTGTTTTTTGCATTCTGACGTCTGAGGCAAGAAAGACTGAGGATATGGCGTCGGTCATGCGCATTTGTACTGGCACGTACTGACGTCAGTCTTGGGCGCCGATGACCGACGCCGGTTCTAGCCCTTTGGTATTCGGGCCGATGGTGGACAGCGGACTACCCATATGTAAGGACTGCAGCAATGGAGATCCTCGAACACCTACATTTATGGTAGGTACAAAACTGTACTTTTCTGGGATCCAAGGTGGATCCCCCCTTGTGGATTGGGATAACTGTAGCTCTGCGCCACTCAGTGGGCACGAAACCTGAGGTGAGGCTATGATTAAACATGACACTTAGGTGAGGTGCCAGTTCATATTGTAGTTCATGTAGTACACAGCCCGGGATGTCATCTGGTCCCATGGATGCTGTATTCTTGGCTTTAGAGAGTGCGTTTTTTACCTGTGTGGCCATTATTACTGGAATTTGGCAATCTTCCGGTGTTGAGATGGGCCATTTAGGGGGTGAGAGGGGGTTGAAGTTGGCACTGAATCGATCTGCCAGGATATTGGCAATATCCTTCGGATCAGTATATTTAATGCCATTCTGTTTTAGCTCAGAGCAGATCTGAGCATTGCCATTTAGATTCTTGGCATAGTTATAGAATGCTTTGTGGTTGTCTTTGGAATCTTTGGCAATTTTATTTTCGTAACTAGCTTTGGAGGATTTTATGAGGCATCTCAGTTTCTTACTGAGGCTAGTAAGGGAGATTTTTGCATCCTGGTAATGCTTTGTGTAAATGGCTGAGGAAATGCGAATCACATACGGAATGCCGATAAAGGAAGGGCTGAAAGCCCAAAATGACAGAGACATTTATCTGTTATAGAACAGGGATTTTGGTAGACAGAATATAAAAAGTAATTTAATACCTCAAGATTACTACAGTTACTCTTATCCACATCCATAGACATGCAAAAAAAGTTGTTTTTGCATTCTAAAGCTTGTTGACTCACATTGGAGGCCGGTTCTTATTTTATTTTTCCATATTCAAGGGTATAGCTGTACTGATTTATCTGCATCTCACATACATTAGTTTGGAAGAGATAAACTGTGTAACTGCAACCAAAAACGATGTCCCTAAATCTCCAAATCCTTCAGTATTAACCACAAGCACCTCATCCTACCTGCATTGCTGTTCAACTTCTTTGTTCAAAATTTCGAGGGAGGAGAGGCAAAGCCCAAAAATCACAGACGATTTGAAAACATTATTCAAATTCATTTAAAAAGTTAATAGAACAACAGTTTTCTTTTTTTGCATCAACATGCATTTCTGAAGAGTAAGTATGAAACTTGAATGTCTGACATTATTGACTATAATCCTCAGTGATTTACCAGAAAATCAACAAGTTTACAAGGGAGAGGGTAAAATAAGAGGCAAAATTCCAGAATATTCTGCAAAACATAGTGCTCAAACTTTCAGATCATCATTTTCATTTGATTATTAATCTGTTTCTGCATGAGAAGATAGTACAAGGTACTGCTAAAGACAAATGTGTACAATTTTGTAACTTAATCCGGCTAAACAGATGGCTGTAGCCCTAGGTGGGCAGTAAGCGCCATTCTGATGTAATTCAAGATGCAAAATTATGTTCTTAATCATGCTTTTAATGTGGTACATTTCATCATTCGCCAGGCAAGATTAACCTCTTAATTTTAAGCTCATAAAGGGGCAATTAAAGACATTTTACCAGCTATGGAACTTGCATTTAGATTTATATTCACATTTTATCTTTCTGTGCTTTTGAACAGCTACTACAATTGGATTTAATAATTTCTGTATATGAAGACTGAAGTGATTGATGTTAACCATCTTTACACTGTACTGTTGGCTGTTATCTGACTTTTCATATTTTCATTACCATATTAAGAGCTGTGAAGTTATTATGTTTTTCTGTTTCTTCTATGAAAAGTTTCCCAACATGATATCCACAGCTTGTATGTATCATACTGGGGGGCGTGCATAAAGCTGCCATCTGACATCTCTGATACAAATTCAAGCTCCTAACTACTGGCATTAAGAAGGACAAAAAAATTTCCTCTCAGAAAGCAGAAGATTGCAAGAATAAGATATAATTTTTTTCTCCCATATAACTGGTTTTGTGAGGTCATGTGCCAAGGCTCAAGACAAGATGACATTAAAATCTGGGGAGAAAGCACTATGATCTCCTCAGTATCTTTTCAGCACTCTGGATCGTCTCCTCAAGGCCTTTGAGGCTTCCTTGTTGATACTTAAAAGGGTGATTGCATTCTTTTCTTGATTTCTGTCACTTTTGGATGAGTTTTTATTTTGAGTGGTATGGTAACATCTGATAGTGTAACTAGGTGATATAAAACCTGGGCCTCAGCTCTACACCCTGATGGCTGTAGCCATTCCAGCTACTAACACATCCCTTTTTTAAGTAAGTCACCTATACCTCCAGTCAGCCCTCCTGTAATATTTTCACTTTTTGTGGTGATCAAGTTAAGGTCTACTAAAACCACTGTTCTGATCTGCATCTACGTTTCATGACATGGACCTTAATGTCAATAAATAGACATTTCATGCAGATGTTATTCTGATGAAGTGACAGGGAGTATGCATGAAGTCTAATGAAGAAGAAAAATCCTTACATAGGTTTGTGGTTTTCTCCAGAAATGGACAGGTTCAAACATAGTGCCTAGCTTTTAAAATATAATGAAATATATACTACAGCTGCTTCCAGCAAATAGAATGTACTATAAAGGATTTTCCATGTCACTTCAGTTAAGAAGCACTTTTTGGGCAGCATTTACCTATTCATTAAAGAAAAAAAACTTTAGTATATTTCAAAATACCTAATGGTAAATTCAACCCCTTTAACTAGCTTAAAAATGAAATTTAAAAGATTTTAAGTGCCACCATGGGAAAATAACATCTAAAGTCTGGGGAGGAATTAATATTTGACTTCCATTTGTCACTTTTAGGAGAAAAAACTGCTTTGTAATTCATATTCCAGTAGCCTGCTTGCTCTAAGGCTAAAGACAGCTGTATCTTATCAAAAAAGTCACTGTTAGCCTTATATCAAGCAAAGGGAACAGACCATACCCAAAGCATGCAATCAGCATCAGATTGTTTCCTCCCTTGATATGTTCTGAAGGAAACAACAGGATAAATTTAGCTACTCTTTCCAATTAATTTGATTATTTCCTCTCATCTGCAAACAAGAACCAAATGTATACATTTATGTAGTGTAGATGAGCTGCTTCAGAAGGATAGCATGCAAACCAATAATCATTTTTAAAGCAGGATTTCTCTAAATCTGCCATATCGGTCAACTCTGATAGTAACATTCTGAAAAACAGAGATTGCCCTGCTACCCACCTAAAGCATTAGTTTTCATTCTTTTTGTCCACATCTTTTTTGACACACTGCTCTCTGGTGTCAGGGACCTCACTTAACTGCTCATTGTTGAGATTCATTACATATAGAGAAACCACACAAGAAGTTGCACACCTGACTTCCATCATATTGTGAGCTGTAATTCACTAACACCATCCAACCCCATATGCAATAACTTCCAGAAGTTGTAATATGTATGCACGCTTGCTGGCCAGCAAGGTGTTGTGGACTGGGTCACTGTGTTTTGCACATTACCCACCAGACCTCAGCACTCCTTAGACTCCTAATAGGGTCAGGTATTTCATGAGTAAATGCTCTTCCTGACCATAAAAGGGGAGACCAGGTTGTTGGGTGTTTGATTCTGCCTTCAGCTGACCACAGATAGCACTAGTGGCAGAGACAAACACCTGTATTTGTACCAGTCAGTCAGAATTTTTTTTTTAACATTGGGAGCCCAGAGCCCATTTTTCAAGAAAATCAACTACTACTTACTTAATGACAATACTTCCTTTCAATAGAGCAGAAAATACCAAGGTTAACTGATCCACAATGTCTGCTCTCCATTTAACTTTCAGATTTAGCATTGATGCATTCTCTGCTTAAGTAGAGATTGCTGATAAAACTCAAATGTTAACTTAATGCTGATTTTTTTTATCATTAAAATAAGATAATACTCCATAAAAATAAATGTTTTCTGGCTGGGTCAAAATGTGTGGTTTCCGTCCACCTTCTACAAATATTTTTCATGCGACTGCAGTCCATTCTTGTTGTATCAGATGGATATAAGGGAATGATCTTTTTTTCTGACATGTAGGGTTCTTGTATTATGTTTTCAACAAAGCAGGTAACTATTTTTTTCACATTTGTTAATAAAGAGGAAAATACTATTAATTCAGAGAAATGGCCTTTAGAATATTTATCTCAATGATGTAAGGTACCTTTGCAATCCTGAAAATGGATGGGGAGATATTAAGGTTTTATCACTTTCAGATATTGTGTATTTTTGCTCTGCGACTAACAGTTTCTCTGCCTTCAAAACTCTACTTCACTCATACCTAACTTCAGAATGGGAATGCTCTTGCTCCCATCCTACATCGATTCCTTGACCATAGTTACTCTTCACAAACTAATACATCTATAAATAGCCTCCTATAGTCTTATAACTCCTAGCAATAACTGCAGGAACTATCATATTTTACAAGAACTGTAATTTGTTTATAATGAAATTTTTCTTGCATTGTACTAATTAGCTCCTTCAAATGCCAATTTATTGCAACTTGTTACTTTGTATTTGTCAAATTCTCTCATATCTTGTAATTTTTCTAACTTGTAATCTTGTAACGTCTATCATTTGTATTTGATTTTTATATATTTTTCTGGAGCTTTTCTCCTCAGGACTCCATTGAAAATGGGCTCCTCATGGCCCAATGGACTATCCTGGCAAACAAACAGCAAGTAAATAAATAAATTGAAGACAATTTAAAAAAAAGTAATGAGCTGTTAAGAGAGTTGAGACACTGGAATGTAACATGTATGTCCCATGAATTGTTTTTAATCATGCTGTTTTCTTTTTTTACCTGTCATCAAATGCACCTAAAGGGGAATAAATATAGATTAAAAGAAAGCCAAAAACTACTGTCTGTATCATCTGTGGCTTTTAATTCCTCTATAATATCCCCTTTTAATAGGGTTTAAATGAAATACCCATTTTACCATTCATGTGATTTATGTGTCCTTACCACCTTGTACACCAATGCCAATAATACAGATTTTATAATCTTTCTCCCACAAAATAACTGCTTCCCTCAACTTTTCTATCACCTTTCTGATCTAGATTTAACATCTGTTATTTTATACATTACATTACCACTCACCTCTAAAACTCCCTGCTTATTTTTTCATTATTTAATACTGAGCATAATTTTATTTCTTTCTCCACCTCATTCAAAACATCTTTTTTTGTGTTTGTTCTTTGCTGACCATGAATCTTTAGCAATAAACAAAAGTTATGTACTCACCATAACGATGCATCTGTGTTGTCCATTTTCATTCTTCCTTAACTAAGATCCAACTCGGCCGCTTTTACCAGACTCGCAGATCCAGCTCTTGAGCTTCTCCTTTTAACCATAATGCCTCACTCTCCTGGTACATCTCAGATTGAGTTTGCTGCCCTGATAGTAACATGTACAAGACATTCTACTATAAAAAAACACAATGTAATACATATAGAAAGGCTGGAGCTCAACACCAGGGAGAGGTTTGCTCCAAAAAGTACATCCGTTAGGTCTCGCTAACAAAGAGGGATGGCTGTGGAATGGGGAAGAATGTAAATGGACAACACAAATGCATTGTTATTGTGAGTACATAACTTTTGTATCTGATGTCATTTTCATTCATTACTCAACTGACGGGACAAAGTCCCAAGCTAGAGGAACCCTGGGTGGTCCTCATGGAAGGATATTCTGGAGTACAGCAGAACCAAATGCTGCCCTCTTTCTGGAAAGGAAATCTAACTTGTAATGAGCAATAATGGTATGGGCAGTGGATCAAGTGGTGGCTGCACAAATATTATCCATGGAAGCTCTTGACCAGAAGGCTGAAGAGATGGCTGCAGACCTCATGGAATGTGCTTTGGGGAGCTTGGGTAAAGATAAACCTCTTTCTTTTTTTTATAGACAAATTATATACTATCAGTCAACCATTTGGCTAGAGTCACTTTAGAAACTGCTTTACCTAATTTGCTCTTGGAGAAAGAAACAAACAAGTGATCAGATTTTCTGAAATGCTGTGTGTTGTGTAAATAAAACTTCAGCTACTGATGTAAGTTCAGAAGATGCAGGATATATTCTCCTTTGTTTGAAAATTTATGGAAGAACACAGGTAAATTGATGACCTGATTTAAGTTGGATTTGGAAGTTACCTTAGGTAGAAGAGATGGGTTTGTGCATATAGAAACCCTATCTTTATGGAAGACCAACTATGAAGGTCTTGCATAAAGGGCTTGGAGTTCAGATACTCATCTTGCAGAGGTAATGGCAGTGGCAATGTGAGGTATGTCCAGTTATACCAGGAGAAGTAGGGCAGTGGATGTGTAACACATGGCAGCACAGCTAGCTGGAATTTAGTAAAGAATTATATGTTATTTGAATATCAAACTGATTTGTGCAGATGCTTATGTTGAAACTGGATTTGTAAAGTTGCTTGTGTCAAAAATGTACCAACAGTGGGTCCTGACTGTATTGAAACTGAATTAAATACATATATGTTAACAGAGGATACTGGAAGAGAAGAGGTTAAGCTCAGCTCCAGCTAACTTTGGAAAATAGTAAGAAATTGAATTACTGGGCTTAGGCCATAAAGATGGTATCTCACAGTTTTGAATGAAGCCAGAGATGCAATGTCTGTATGAAGCATGATATGTATTCTCTGTAGGAGGAGTAGAAGTTTGTACTTGTTTTATGACTTCCAGAAACTGCACCAGATCTGACCAATGCTCTTCTGTGTATATTATTGACATGTAGGTGCTAAATCCTGGCAGTTTCTAGCAATGGGGGGTTACATGGGAACCAGAAGTCAGATGAATGATATATGTGATGTCATTCTGTACAGAAATAATGTTTTAATATTAGGTGAGACAGAAGTCTCAAGGCAGTCTGTTTCTTGGAACCTAACATAGAAGGATCCCTCCCTACTTCATCTTGTATTGCTCTATTAAGTAAGTAGGAACAGTAATTCTCTAGAGTATTCAGGAAAATATAGTGAGAATAGTTAAGTACTGTTTTTCTGTAACTGTGTGAATTTTTCCAGTTGTGTTATTTTTAATACTTATATGAGCTAGGAAAGATGTGCAGCAGGTAAAGGTGATAAAGAATAATGAGGGAAGCATACTCACAAGCGAGGAGTGTGTTGAGCAGATGGAAAGAGTACTTTGAGGGGTTGACGAATGAAGAGAATGAGAGGGAGAGAAAGTTGGATAATGTGGGGATAGTGAATTATGAAGTGTAATGGATTAGCAAGGAGGAAGTAAGGATAGCTATGAAGAGGATGAAGAATGGAAAGGTTGTTGGTCCAGATGACATACCTGTGGAAACATGGAGGTGTTTAGGGGAAATGGCAGTGGAGTTTTTAATCAGATTGTTTAATGAAATCTTGGAAAGTGAGAGGATGCCTGAGGAATGGAGAAAAAGTGTTTTGGTACCGATTATTAAGACTAAGGATAATGTGCAGAGCTGTAGTAACTACAGAGGGATTAAATTGATCAGTCACAGCATGAAGTTATGGGAAAGAGTAGTGGAAGCTAGGTTAAGAAGGGACATGATGATTAGTGATCAGCAGTATGGTTTCATGCCAGGAAAGAGCACTACAGATGCGATCTTTGCTCTGAGAGTGTTGATGGAGAAGTACAGAGAAGGTCAGAAAGAGTTGCATTGTGTTTTTGTAGACTTAGAGAAAGCATATAACAGGGTGCCTAGAGAGGTGGTATTGTATGAGGAAGTTGGGAGTGTCAGAGAAGTATGTAAGAGTGGTACAGGATATGTACGAGGGTAGTGTGACAGCGGTGAGGTCTGCGGTGGGGAGTGATGGATGCATTTAAAGTGGAGGTGGGATTACATCAAGGATCAGCTCTGAGCCCTTTCTTATTTGCAGTGGTGATGGACAGGTTGACAGATAAGATCAGAAAGGAGTCCCCATGGACTATGATGTTTGCAGATGATATTGTGATCTGTAGTGAGAGTAGGGAACAGATGTAGGAGACACTGGAGAGTTTGAGATATGCTCTAGAGAGGAGGAATGAATGTCAGCAGGACTAAGACAGAATATATGTGTGTGAATGAGAGGGAGGATAGAGAAATGGTGAGGATGCAAGGAGTAGAGGTGGCGAAGGTGGATGAGTTTAAATACTTGGGATTAATAGTTCAGAGTAATGGTGAGTGTGGAAGACAGGTGAAGAAGAGAGTACAGGCAGGATGGAGTGGGTGGAGAAGAGTGTCAGGAGTGATTTGTGACAGACAAGTACCAGTAAGAGTGAAAGGAAAGGTCTACAAGAGGGTAGTGAGAACAGCTATGTTATATGGATTGGAGACAGTGGCATTGACAAAAAGGCAGGAGTTAGAGCTGGATGTGGCAGAGTTAAAGATGTTAAGATTTGCACTGGGTGTGATGAGGACAGGATTAGGAATAAGTATATTAGAGGGTCAGCCCAGGTTAGATAGTTTGGAGACAAAGCCAGAGAGGCAAGATTACGTTGGTTTGGACATGTGCTGAAGAGGGATGCTGAGTATATTGGGATAAAGATGCTAAGTATGAAGCTACCAGGTAACAGGAAAAAAGGAAGGCCTACGATAAGGTTTATGAATGTGGTGAGAGAGGACATGCAGGTGGTTGGTGTGACAGAGCAAGATGGAGAAGACAAGAAGAAATGGAAACATGATCCACTGTGGCGACCCCTAACGGGAACAGCCAAAAGAAGATGATGATGTGTTATTTTTAATACTTCCTGTAACTGAAACTCTGGTGTTTACTCTAAATAGATATTTTGTATTTTCATGTTCTTTTATTATTTAATATTAAATATATTTACAATTTTCATTGTGGTTGGGGTTTTAGAGAATATTTTAACCTTTGAGAGTACTTATATGTATTGGTAACACTGTGGCCACTCCTGAAATCTGGCTGTTTGGTCAACATTACCATTTGTATTAATATTAATTTCACTCAGTATAATTGGGTACCCTTGCAATAGCCTTAGGTAGCTGACTTCATAGTGCCTGGTGGCAGTAATAACTACTTTACAGTCTGGCAGAAGGGGGCACAGCAGGTGTGTGTGTGTGCGCATGTGTGTGTGTGTGTGTGCACACGTGTGTATTACCTGGAGCAGGGACATGAAGCACTGGCTTCACAGACAGGGTGCTGAAGGACTTTTCTTGGACACTCAGTTGAGGACTTAACCATATAGCTGGCTAGTGGGGGAGCCTTATTGGGGCCCTGGAGGGAGACAGAGATCAAGAGATCCAGACCTCAGGCTGACTGTGTTCCATGTGTGCTCATAAGGGAAATTGTGCTTGATGCTGAGAGGTTTTCATCTGGAAATACTGAGTGTGTCCATTTTTATTCCAAGTAAATGTCCTCCTTCAGTGTCAATGGTAAGGATTTAGGCTCCTAGATTACTGTCCCAGAGTGGGGACATTGCAATAGCAACCAGAAAAATTGTTTTCAGGATAAAAACTTATGGTCAATCTTAGCGGAAGGCTCAAAGGGAAGTTGGGTAAGAACCTGTAAGAGAACAGTCAAATCCCAAAGAAGGGTATGATCTTAAGTGGGGGCCTGAGTAAAAAAGTACTTTTAAGGAAGGCATTGCATAATCTCAAGGAAGCCAAGAAAGAATGATTCTCCCCGAATGAAAATTTGAAATGGCCGCTAGTTGAACCTTGATAGTAGAATAGCTCACCCAGTTATTAAAAATGGAGGCAAAAAATTCAAGAACTGCTGAGACTGGGGAAGAGTAAGGATCCAAATCTCTCTGAAGGGCCCAGATTGAAATTTTTTTTTCATTTACTCTTGCTAATTTTCCTAGTGGAAAGCTTCTGAGAAGATAAAAGAATCTGTCAAACTGGGGAAGAAAGCCTGGGCTGTCTAGCCATCACTGGAACTGAAGAAACCATGCCTTTAACTTAAAGCTGTTGATCTCTGGATGTTGTATCCCTGTCATCATGTGAGATAGAAGGTCTAGATGTGGATCCAATGTCCAAAGAGGATAGACAGGATGAGGTCAGAGGAAGGAAAACCAGACGTGATGAAGCCAAAAAGGTGCAATGAGGATCAATGTGCTCTTTAACTGGGATGCTTTCTGTAGAAGTTTGGGGATTAATGGTAACAGGGGATAAGTATATAAAGACCACCTGAGGGCCAGTTATGGGCCAGAGCATCTCTCTGTGACTCCCCCTGTGGAGGGACCAGAGCAAAGAACCTGCTGCACTTGGGGAGAATCAAAAAGATCACAGCAAGACTGACCCCATCAGCAAAAAATCTTTTCAATCACTCTTTAATTGAGAGACCATTTATGAGGCATCACAATGCATCTACTTAGTCTGTCTGCAAGCACATTGGTTTCCCCAGTATGTGTGCCGCCAAGAGAAAGTGACCAAAAGAGAACATCCATTGCCAGTTTCTCAATGTCTCTTGACATAATGGGTAAGGTCTGTTTCCCCCAGTTTGTTGATATACCAGAATACTGAGATGTTGTCTGTATGTATTACAATCATCCCCTAAGGCAAAACATCTTGAAACGCCTGCAATGCTAGTAGGACAGCTCTCAACTCCAGTACACTGATGTGTAGACTGGCCTCTTCTGGGAACCATGCATCTTGAATTGTCCTTCCCAAAAAATGCCTCCCTCACCAAATTTGAGAGGTGTCCATGGTGACTGTGGCTACTGTCTGAGGGAGAATGAAGGAACGACCTTGAGAGACGACTTCTAAATGAATCCGCCAAAGAAGATACTCCTTGCAAACTTTGGAAATCTTGACTGGGTCACTTAGAGGATGTAGAAGTACCGCTGTACTGAAAGAGTCCATTGAAGGACTCGCATATAATACCTGGCTAATGGGACTAGAATTACTGCAGCTGCTATCAATCCTAAGTCTTGGAGGACTAGTCTTGCTGTCAGATGAAAGAGAGATTACCCTCATGACCTGAGACCTGAGAGTGTGAAATCTTGTTGGAAGAAGCAAGGCTGTCTGTTTTTGTCCAGATGAGTCCCTATGAACTCCACGGTCTGAATAGGGGTAAGCTGTGATTTGGTGTAATTGATTGTAATGCCCAAAAAAATGACATAAATGGAGCAGGTGATCCATCTCCTAAATCAATAGATGCCTGAATGGTGTGGTCAGGAGTCAGTTGTCTAGGTATGGAAGCACATGGAATCCCAGCAGTCTCAGGTGAGCTGCTACCACCACTATGCATTTGGTGAACACCCTGGGGGCTGTTGTGAGGCCAAAGGGCAGTGCTCTGAACTGGTATTGGCTGGCTCTCAGCCAGAGGTGCAGGTATCTTCTGGAGTGCCTGTTCATTTTAATATGATAGTATGCATCTTGAAGCTCTATTAAGTACCTCCAGTCATCCTTTCATAGTACAGGTAAACTGGACTGAACCATAACCATCTGAAACTTTGAGTATTTTACATACTGATTCAGTTTGCTGAGATCCAGACTTGGCTTCAAGTCGCCTGTCTTCTTTGGCACTAAAAAGAATCTTGAGTAAGTTCTGGATCTTTGTTGGTTTGGTGGGGACTTTATGGATGATTCTGTTTTCTAGCAGCTTTGCTATTTCCAAGGCTGCAGCCTCCCTTTGATTGGGTGGAACATTGGGGATATTTTTCTTTTTCTTGGAGAAATTTAGGAAGATAGTATGAAATAACTTCTGGATATGATTTTTTTTGCATCCAAGTGCCCCCCCAACTGCCTCCAGAGTGCAGCAACTGGGTAATCCTTCAGGAGCCCTGGTAAGGGCTGTCAGAGAAGGTATCTATGAAACCATGATTCTGCAGGCCACCTCTTCTGTGAGGCTGGTGTCTTCCATTAGAGTTCCCTCCCTCTGCCCCAGTAAGAATTATCTCCTTGTGATTCTTGGAAAGACCCTTAGAACCTGTGGACGTACATCTTTCTACTACCTCACTAATTCCTGGAGAAAGATCTTTGAGGAGTAGAAAAACAAATCTCATGGCAGACAGAGTCTTTCTGTCTTGTTCACTTCTAGAGAGTTTCTCTTTAACTTTATGCCAAAGACACTCCATCAAAGAGAACATTGATGAATGAAGACTTGAAGGGCTCCACAAAATCACACAAGGACATCCAGGCTGCCTTCTGACTGCTATGTTTGAACCTGCAACCCTAGAGGTACCTTCAGTAGCATGAAAGATTAACCTCATGGATGCATTGGAGATGGACTGTAGAGTGTCCCATTGTGAAGAAGCTTTCTTCTGGTCCTCCACAGACATGGACCCTGAATCAGATTTGGAAAGCTCCTTGATCAAATCTCTTTGTAGCCAGGTGAAATGTGTTAATTGTTCAGCAACCAAAGGGCAATGTTCACTGAGGCATAAATGCCCATGCCAAACCTGTTCAATGTCCTCAACTCTCTATTAAAAGTTTGGACAGATGACTTCTGTTTTGCAAGCTCTCTCTCGGTGGCTACCACCATCACCATGACATCTATAGGGACTCCCTTGCTTCAGTGGGGCCTATCTTTAGGAGGAGCTAGAAGCTTAATGGTTCTCTTAGGGAAAGGTTCCATTGTATATGGTTTCTTCCATGCTTGGGTTGAGATAATATCTATTAACATCAGCTGGAGGGACTGTCCAAGACATAGCTGGGTTAGCCCTGAAAGCCTCCAGAAGGGATATTTGAGGACCACCCACCTCTCTGTTTAAGGAGTTCTAGTATCTCTTCAAAGGAGATATCATCAAGTGGAGATGTGAGTGACCCTTCCTCTTCATCAAAGTCAGTGACTTCAGTGACAGATTCCTGAAGGGAATCTAGGTGCCTTCTTTTGCATGTTCTCTTCCTAGGGACCTCATCAGTGGGATGGTCTGGTGAAGTATCGGAAGAAGGTGGGGAGTCCTGCATGAGGACTGGCTGAAGGCTTGTATGGGGGGACTGTCCTAGTGGTGTAGTCATGATGTGATCAGTGCTCAGAGTCAATGGAGGGAGGATAGGATCTAAAGAGGGCAATAATCTCCTTTCTTAGGGTAGAGAGAAGGCCATCTCCACAACCTCAAAGGTAGAAGGTCCAGGAGAAACACCAGCTGCTTTCATAGATGTTGAAGCCACCGAAGCCAGCCTCTGTAACCTTGTGAAATCCTGCCATGAGGAGGGAGTCAGAGCTGAGCTAACACTGAAGCACCAAAAGGCAAAAATATCTCTCACAGCCTCTGAGTTGATCCCAACCCCACAGAGCCAGTGCTGATGCTTCATATTCCAAGAGTACTTTTGCTTCGAGGAGGTTGGAGCCAGATGACTCAGAGGAGTATTCAGAGTCCAAGAACAAGCAGTTTTCAGATCTGTCAAGGTCATCTTCAAACATCTCAGATCTGAGGGCTCCAAAATTACTGGTTGGATTGGAGAAGAAGGGATGTGATGTTGACGTAAAGACAGGCTCATGAGTCCAATGGGAGATGGAGACAGAATGACCCCTGTCTGAATTTGAGCCCTGAGAAACTTCCTCATCAACCTGTCCACCTCTGCCTCATTCAAGCTCCTAGAAGACCTAAGGGATGAAGTAGTAGATGGCAGCCTGGAAGATTTTCAAGGTGTCTCCTATAGGAAGGGTGAATGGAGTCAAGAAGATATCAGATCCAGAGTGAAAAGAGGAGACGGGATCTGAGGAGACTTGGGTCTTGATGTAGTAGGATCCAAGGAAGGCCGCTGATCCCAAGTTTTGGTGACTGTAGCCCGTGGCTCAGAAGTCAGAGCTGAACAGGGAGAATGATCAGGGATCCATTTCCTGAACTCATTTTCTTTATGAGCCAAGTCCAGCTTTCCTTTGTCTGTTTAGGTAGATGGGGTTTGAGCCTAAGCTGAGACAGAAACAGCAGAAGAAGGAAGCAAACCTTTCAGTATGAACTTATTTCTTATGTCACTTAAGTCACAGGAATTGAACCCCAAACAAATTGAACAGTCCACGTCTAAATGGGCAGTTCCCGGACAATATACATACTTTTTGTAGGCATCTGAGTTAGGGATCTTATGCCCACAGGAGGTGCACGTTTTAAAACCCATAGGTTTGTCAGCCATAACCAAAAGCTAAACTACTTCTATGACCAAAAATGGTGAAAAGGGAAAATACCAGCAATGGTATGCAGGGGATACCCTAAAAGTGGGTATGTAAAAAGAAGGAAATGTACCAACAATGGTACGGAGAGAGTACCCTGAATGGGTAGAAAGGCCTAACAGGGGACAGGAAAAAAAAGAGAAAAAGAGAAGACAATGAGTACAAAGGCAAATAAATACTATCTAAAAGTAAAGGAAGGAGGAGGGAAACAAGCCAGCTGCAGAAAAATTTCACAAAAAGGATATAATGCTATCTCTTATCCTCCAAACGCTCGAGCAGAAATTCGCATCCAAATGATGTAGTGGAAAACGAGATCTGGGGTTTACCAGGGCAGAGTAGCATTATGGGTAAAGGGAGGAGCTCAGGAGTTGGATCCATGAGTCTGGTAAAAGCGGCCGAGTTGATTCCGATGTCAGATACGAGACCTCATCAGCTGAGGAATGAATAAAAATGACAACATCAGATCCATAGTTATCAATACAGGCTAATCTCAACCCTCACAGAAGCCTCATCACGCATTTTCTCCATTTGTCCTTCTCCATAGCATTCACAACCAGCAAAAATCTGACAGGACATCCATTTTTCATAAAAGTTAGTCTCAAGAGATTAAAGCTCTCCAGAACAAGCCTCAGAACACTTCTTTCAAAGTTGGACTGACTAAAAATATTTACAAGTTTTCACAATGGATACTATCATGTGCCTTTGATACATTACATTTACTGTTTGATTTTTCCTTTAAAATATAGTCCAGTCCTTAATTCATACCAAGGTCTGCTCCTTTCTATTACTTTCTGTATAATCTCTACTTTGTTCTCTACCTATTTTCCTTCTCTTTAATTTATGCCAATATGTATAACTGTAATCAAAATCTTTCAGTCCAATAGCACATACAGAATAATGTTGAAGAGAAGGAGTAGTGAGATTTAAGGGAAAGCAGAAATTCAGCAATTTATGTAATGCTGGATTGATGATTGTTGCAAGGAAAGAAAAGGTAGGTGATGCTTAATTTATGTAAATGAAAAAATGTTAATATTCGTTTTCTTTTCTGTCAATTTGTTTGTCTATGTCTTAAGTAATAATTTGATAAAGGTTTTTAAAAAAATCTTTTAGTCCAATGATAGCAAAGAATCTAGTCCCCAAGCCTGGTTATGTAACACAGAGGAATAAACTGTTTCTGATGACCAAAATCCAATTAACAGCTCACCTGCCGGGTGGGGTGGTGGGGGACTAGTGGGTTTGGTGACTGTTTCACCAAATTCAAACAGAGACTTGCAGCTACTAAAAATGTAACTGGAAACATGGGATTGGCTTACTAAGCCTAAAAGGGAAGGCATTATTAACATATCAATGGGAGACTTTCATGTGGTGATATGGGCAGCCATATCAGCCATCAAGGACTGGGTTAAGGCTTAAATAAAAAAAAGCAGCCCCTGATGATTGTTTGAATGATGGCTTCTTTGACTGGTTAATAGATCTGTTTCATATAATCAAAAGTTCAAAACTCTCAGTGGCTAAACATCGGATTCAGAAACACAAAAAAAACACCAAATCACAGCACCGCTTTTTTCTCAGGGGGCACTATCCCCTGTACCCCCATCTCTCCCCTCACTAACTCTGAGATTGCACTACATAAGGCAATTACCTGATAAGGGCCAATTACCTGATCCTCACTGTACTGGGATTTCAAACAGTTCCTTTTCCGTTGTCTTCTGTTGTTTAGTTTTTCTGTATTCAATGTTTGCAGCTATTTTGCTGCTCGATGTTTTGGACTTTAAATTAAATTACATGAGCCCAAGAGTATCACCCCATGGAGAATAAACTGAACAAATAATCATAAAGGACTGATGGCAGCAGGCAATGGGAAAATGAAATAATTAACTGGTCTCTAGTTTCTGACAGCTACTTTCATTTACTTCTTCCATACTATTTTTACTGTACTGCTATATAGTTTCTCTGCAGCTGTCATTACTAAGCCTCTCATTTATTACTACTGAAAAGATATCTTGTTCTACTGTTCTGTGTTTAATACAGTTTATAGTTTAATCCATCTATCCCTGGTTCATAGATGTTTACTAGGCTAATGACCACAAGGGAATTTTTAAGCCTAGCCATGCATCCCAAATCTCGGACCAGTTCTGGCACCCTTGATAAGCTTGTAAGCAGAGACTTGGAAGATGAAACATTTACAAGCAGGGACCTGGGAGTTGAATTGTTTACAGGTTGCCTGTGTCTGTTAGAGACATAGGTGCCAAGCCAGGGATGAATTTCCTGTTCCCTATCCAATTGGTGAACTGCCCTTATCTATAGCCTAATACAGTCGAACGATTATAAAAGTTTCTCTTCGTCTATTGGTCATTACCTTCAATCAACTCTACCACAGGCAAAAAGGGTGAGCCCTATACTAGTGTAGTAGCTTATACATTGCTTGAGAAAACCAACCTTTAGATTGGCAGTGGAAGCAGGTAGTCACAAAAAAGCTATCAGCATTATGATTGGATCACGAACTGTATGTCAATGTTGCACACTCTTCTCCTCAGTTATATGGGTTACCCTGAGTTACTTGAAGTGAACTTTTGTGAAATGCACTTTGTTTAAATTAATGTGTCAAAGTGATTGAACAAAATGCAGTTTGAAAATAGTGGATGGAAGTCAGGTGTTTGTGCAAGATCAATGAATAGTGGAAATATGTGAAGTTTCCCTTTTCTCAGATACTGTGCAGTAACGGAGCTGGTATGTTTAAGTTAACAGGGGTGTTGGGGACTATGTCCCCAACAAGGGTTGAAGGGGGGGGCTTGCCCATACTAAAAAACAAGACTGCTACTTGGATATTTCCATATATATATATATATATATATATATATATATATATATATATTTGGAATTATTGCACTTCGACCAATTCACATATAAACATATATGCATGTATATAAAGCAATTGATCTTAAAACATCACAGCACCTTTCATGCACTCAAAATCATCAGCACATGTATTGCGAATAATCCAAAAAGCATGCTGTCAAAAATAAACCCTGAGCATAAAAGACAAAAATCATATTTTTTTGCAGGGGGGCAAGTCCCACTACACTCCATGTCTTCTGCTACTTATATATATATATATATATATATATATATATATATATACTAATTCAGAGATCACACATATTTCTCATCCCTGGTTTTAAAGTGATCTCATACTAACATCTTTGACCAGATGGTCTGTCAGCCAGAAGACTTGACAGAACAGCTGCCGAACATACATATAGATCCATACACAATATACACACATACATATATATATATATATATATGGTCACATTTCAGAAGATCGAATGGCTGAAATATCGGAGACCATATGATCGATATTTCAGAAGACTGATCTTATACACACACGCTCCCAAAAAAGAAATCCAGTGTCAAAAGTAAATGTGTGACTATCTATTGTAGATTCAGTACTCTGCATCTGCCTCACAAGAGACCTAGGTTTCTTCCTTCAACTTTAGCAATATATATATATATATATATATGTATATTAGCATATATATATATATATATATATATATATATATATATATATATACAGTGAGAGACAGATGGCAAAGCAGAAGTTTGAGGGATGAAAAGAAGTGTGATAATGCAAGCCTTACGTTATATACTAACTCTCAGACTGCGGTATCATAGAAGATTCTCCTTACTCCAAGGTATAGTGATCTTGGGGTTAGTTATTTAAAAGTAACAGAGGTGTGGCCCATGTGGCGAAAAATGTAATTACAGTGAGATTTATTATTTGCTGTTTGTACATAGTCACAAGTTCTTTTAAGTTCTGATGTTCATTTTCATTCCTTATGTTTCTTTCACTTAACCTTGTACATTATATTTACCTATATAGGAAGCCTAAAATATCAACAATGTGTAATCGCAACAATCAAGCTTCTCATAGGCCAGCAAGTTGTAAATTTGGGAAATTAGCCAATACACTGTTTTTTGATGTATTTTCTTTCCTCTTCACCTGCCAACTTTCACACTGTATCCCTTTATGATAGAAGAGGATAGTCATAATCCAGCCATTAAAGAGGTTTCTGACTTTGAGCTCTGCCAGATCTGACTTTAGCAACTGTGGGGCCTGACATTTTGCGGAGCTCCTTGGCTAACCCCGACCTTCCACCCCAGCTCTCCATCCATTCTGGTTCCCTGGACTTTAGACTGTTTCAGATTAGTTATCAGGAATATATGTTATTACTGTGTATTAAAATAAAACAGTATGTTTATTTACTAGCTTATATTTTATTCTAAAACTTGTTAAAACAGAAATAAACTAGTGGACTCCTTATTGCCCCCAGATCCAACAGCTCTTGTAGTTCCTTTTTCAGGGTCTGCTTAACTCACTCAGGCAAACTATAACAATTGTTTTTGATGGGCCATGGAGGCCCTGTGTTTGCATGATGTCTTATGAGGTGGGTCCACCCTTGCTTACCAGCAAAGATGTTCCTAGACGCCTATAGTATTGCATGAACATCCTTAACATGAGTAGGAGATAACTACACACTTCCCCCTTTCTTTCCCCAACTACTTATACCTCTCTGCATACTTGCTATTATTATTACTGTAACATTGATATTGATTGGTTCATTGTTTCTTTCAGTGTATTTCCACTATGGTGAGCCTGAAAAATGTCCAGATGGATCAGTACTCTGCCTTGGCTAGCAAACTTTAAATAAAAAAGAAGTTTTGTACTTACCATAACGTTCTATAGCGCCAACCAAAAACTCTCGAGCTTCACCTCTACCCACAATCCCTTTCTCACAATTACCTCAGATCAAGTTCGCAAAAAAGTATATAAACACACACACACACACACACACACAAGTGCACACACACACACACACACACACACACACACACACACACAATATATATATATATATATATATATATATATATATATATATATATATATATATATATATATATTAGAAAGACAGCCCAAATTTAAGCCATATTTTTACATATTTACCGTGCTTGAAAAATCTTAATAATTCAAGGCTATATAATCCGCTCCACCAAAAACATCTTTAAAGGTCAGAGGATGAAGGGAGGGAAGTCAAGGGTAAATGAAGATAGACAACATAGATGGAACCTTTTGGTAAGTACATAACTTCTTTATCTGATGTCAGTCTTTATTTTATCCTTGACAGTTGGGACAGAGTCTCCAGCTACCTAAAATCTTGGGTGGACTCATGGAAGGATATTCCTAAACACCATCAAACCAAAGGATGCTCCTCCCCTAGAAACCAAGTCCAATTTGTAATAAGTAATAAAAGTATGGGGAGAAACCCAAGTAGCTGCTGCATATATATCATCCACTTAAGATTGGAAAACTGCCGAGGTAGCTATAGATCTTGTAGAATGTGTTTTCACAGGCGTAGGTGATGTTAATTTATTGTTATCATAAATAAATGAAATGTAGTCTTTCAGCCATTTAGCCAAAGTTACCTTGCTGACTGGCTTACCCAACTTTGCACTGGAAAAGGAAACATATAGTTAATTTTATTTTTGAATGCCTGTTGTTCTGTGAAGATAGAAATGTAATTGTCTACGAACATAAAGTAAATGTAAGGAATATTCACCTTTGTTGGAAAAGTTTGGAAAGAAAACTAGTAAATTAATGGTTTGACTGATGTTAGACTCTGATACTACCTTGGGTAGAAAGGAGGGGTTTGTTTATAAAGAAACTCTATCCTTGTGGAAAATTAGATAAGGATGTTCAGACAACAAGGCCTGGATCTCTGAAATTCTTCTGTCAGAGGTAATGGCTACCAAAAAGTCTTCCAAGACAAAAAATTCAGATCATATTTGGCAGAGGGCTCAAAGGGAGAATGTGCTATGGTCTGTAAGACTAAATTCAGATCCCAAGGAGGTGTCAGATCTTTGAAAAGGGGTTTCAACAAAAAGGATGCCTCTTAAGAATGATTTACAAAGTTTATGAGAGGCTAAAGAAAGTTCTCCCAAGCCATCGTGGAAATTAGAAATTGCAGCTAATTGTAATCTTATGGTAGAAGGGGAAGCTCCAGCATGGAAAAGAAAAGCTAAAACGTCTAAAATATGCTCTATAGAAGCAGAAAAGGGATTAATGTTTTGCATGGGCCCAAATTGTAAATCTCTTCCTTTTGCTAGAGTAGAGTTTATGAGCCAATAAGAGGATGTGGCATACTGGGGAGGAAATATTAGGACACCTGGCAACTAATGGAATTGGAGGTAACTTCATGTATGCCTTCCAAATGAAGAAAGTGTATTTCCCTTTTTTTTTCAGTACACCACAAAACATTTTATAATCTAAGCTGTCCATTATACATGTTCACACTTTCCTAAAGAAATGCTAAAATATCTTCAAGATAATTTCTCAACATGTTAACCAACTAGATTAATCAAACAGGCATCTAAAACATAAAGTTAAGTCTCTCTACACAAACTACAGTGAAATATACACTTCCAAGTTCAATAACTTCAACTCTTGGGGTATAGAAAACTAGGGGCTGAAATTTACTGGAGGAAATTAGCAAATGAAGAAAGTACTGGGAGCATATAACTGGGTGTGGGGGTGTAATAGACTAAGCAGATATTTGGACTGCAGGTTAGAGACTGCCGTCCTTACTAAGGATTGGTAGATCATAGAGAAAGTGATAGAGGAGTGTTCAGAGAAAGTCTAGCTCTGGCAGTGTTTCTTTATGAGTGTAGAAAAGAAGCTGCTGTTACAAAGGGATAATTACAAGATCATATAAAATAATGCATGATGACTATAAGAATTATAAAAGGTTAGAAAAGATTGGTAAAACAGATCGAAAGGTGAAGTTTAAAAAGGAACAATAGGACATCTGTATGGCTTCCAATTATGCAACAAACTCCAGAAGGTTTAGAATTTTTGCATGGAAGAGTTTGCATATGTATTTTAATAACACAAGCAGACTTGAGAGAATTTTTCCTCAGGCTGATAGCAAATGCTAGGGGTGTAATAGGAAAGAGAGTGGTAACTGGGACATATTTTTAGGAATATAATGAGTTAGCAGGTTTTAAAAATTTTCTGCAAAGCATTTTGTCAGAAATATGGGTGAAATGGCAGATAGCTGTAACTAAGAAAATTATTATTTTTGTCTGGAATGTAAGATTTAAATTGCCTAGACATTGTAATGCCTTATTAAGTTTAATGCTATTGGCTGTCAAACAGGCGTTACTAGAAAATTAAATCAAAATCTCAAACAGGTATAACTAAAATATTGAATATTATACAGGAGATAAAAGAACGGTTGGTGAGATTTTTATAAAAGGTCAGCCTCAGTGGTGTAGTGGTTAGTGTTGTTGCTTTATAGCAAGAGACTCTCTGATTCAATGCTCAGCTGGAGCTCCTTCTATGCAGAGTCTGCATGTCTTCCCTGCAGTCAAGTTGAGTTTTAAAGACACACAGGTAGGTGCATGTGTATGTGTGTACATGTGCCTTCTGTGAAATTTGGGTGCCAGGCTGGCAACTTGACGCCATAAAAACTCCAATGCCAATCAATCTACAGACCGGTGATCCACTGTGGCGACCCCTAATGGGAGAAGCTGAAAGACATTGCTTTTTTTTTTTGGTGGGATTTTTAGAAAATAGAAAGAGAAAAAGACATATAAACAAAAGGAATCTATGACTAAAATACTTGCAGAATAATAATGTACTGGTGGAGGAATGAAGTTTAAAGGAAGGCAGGAATTGAGCAATTTATGTAATACTGAAAATGAAAATTGTTCAAAAGAAAATATGTATACTGCCTGAAGAAAACAATGGAAAATGTTACTATAGCTTTTTTCCTTTTCAATTAATGTATTTGTACTCATGTTCTGCTTTAAAATGTGATGATTTAATAAACATATTAAAAAAGGAACATCAATTCTTTACAATGTTTATTGCATTATTCCCCTAATATTTATATATTGAATAACCCTTGTGTATACTGCAGTTCTTTATGTTAATATAATGCTTTCAGTTAATGCAAATGTTACTATTCAGTTGTAGTAATACTGTGTGGTTAAAGTTAAAATAAAATTATTATTGCTGAACTGCTGTACTACTAAATATTTTTTCATCAACATCATAAAATGAAGCCTTCTTGTAATTATTAACCATGGAATATACACATTTATTGGTTGAAAGATTTCACCTACTCAGTTTCTTAAACACCATATCTATATCTCTGTCTCTCTATATATTCAATATATAAATCTAATTTCTACCATATAAGCATAAATATATGACCACCCCTTGATTAATTTCAATATTTTAACAAACATAAACCAGTTAAATAAACATTTCAGTCTGAAAAGAAAACTTTATACACATTCTTCTGTGACAAGACTTCAGAAATAAGTCCAAATATCCTTTGGAGTAAAAATAATATGAGTACTTTAAGAATAATACCCATTTCTTTAAAGTAACATTTTTTTGTAATTATTTACCTAAGGGGAAAGCGTTATTTTAAAATATGGGTAATACTTTACTGTATTATATTTAGTTCAAGCCTCATCTTTTCCTAGGCCTATAGTTCTCTGTTGCATTAATTAGTGTAAGTAACTTGAAAGACTGCTCAGTTATGTTAGATATACATTTAACTTTTTATAGTGACATGAATAAAATCAGATCTGTAATAGTATACCTTTGATAAAATACCTAAATAGCAAAGTTTGGTACCAAATCAATTAGAAAAAAAGAAGTTATGTACTCACCATAACATTCCATGTGTGTTGTCCATCTCGCCTTCATTCTGTACTGGTTGGGTTCAGAACCAATCCTCGGTTCTGACTCGGCCATTTACAAAAGCTCAAGGTCTTCAACTAGCTCATGACTGAAAACCCTATCCTATGATTCTCTAAGAAACTCCCCAGATCTTGTTTGCTGATATAACAACATATACTAGAAGGTCTAATTTCACGTCTATTAGATCAGAGAACATTATTTTGTCCAATTGTAACCACTTGGTCCTCCAGGAGCCAAAGGCTGGGGGAAGGACGGTGAGAAGTAAGAATGAAGGTGAGATGGACAACATAAATGGAACGCTATGGTGAGTACATAACTTCTTTATGTGATGTTGTCCTATCTTTCCTTCATTCTGTACAGGTTGGGACTGTGTCCCTAGCACCATCTTTCACGGGTGGCTCAAGGGAGAATATTCTTCAGAACAGTGGACCCAAAAGAGGCCCTGTCCCCTGGAGGCCACTTTGTAATGTGTGATAAAGGTATGAGTCATTGCCCATGTTGTTGTAGCACAAATGGTATCAATTGGTAATCTTGTCCAAAACGCAGCAGAGGTTGCTATAGCTCTTGTAGAATGACCTTTTATCTTTTCGGAAAGTTCTTTGTTCTGAGATTTGTAAGTAAAAGTTATACAGTCTGATAACCATTTAGAAAGAGTGACTTTAGAGACTGGAGCACCTTTCTTAAGGTCTGAAAAGGATGCAAATAGTTGGTCAGATCTTCTGAAGTCCTTTGTTCTATGTAAATAGAAATGCAATTGTCTATGCACATCTAGTTGGTGTAGCATATATTCTGCTTTGTTGCCCATAGTTGGGGAAGAAAGACTGGAAGTTCTATAAATTGATTCAGATTAGATTCTGAGCATACTTTGGGTAGAAAGGATGGGTTTGTTCGTAGGGATACCCTGTCTTTGTGGAAAAGCATGTAGGGTGGCTTTGTCAACAATGTCTGTAATTCTGAAACTCTTCTAGTGGAAGTGATGGCTATCAAAAGAATTGTCTTCCATGTCAAAAACTTTGGGTTACAGGATGATGCGGGTTCAAAAGGGGGAATAATCAGATGGGATAAGATAAAATGTAGGTCCCATGGTGCTGTTGGGGCTTTAATGGATGGTCTTAATAAAATAGTGCCCTTCAGAAAGGCCTTGCATAGTCTGTGGATCATTAAATTTGGTCCTGATTCACTTATATGGAAGTTAGATATTGCTGTTAATTGAACTCAAATAGTGGATGCAGCTGCACCTTTATTAAAAAGCTTTGTCAAACATTCAAGAATGGAAGCTATGGGAGCAGAAAATGGGTCAATGCAGTTATTTTCAGCCCAAGCAGAAAATCTTTTCCATTTTCTCATGTATAATTTCCTTGTTGAAGCCTAATGAGATGAGATTAAGATATGTTTCACTGACTGGGAAAGGTTAGGGAGCCTGGCTATGTTTGGAATTGGAGAAGCAATGCTGTCAGTTTGAAGGTTTAAAGAGAAGGATGGAGCATCCTTGACGCACGAGTCAGAAGGTCTGGAACTGGGTCCAGAATCCACTCCTCCTCCTGTAAATGAGGCCACAGGAAGGGGAACTAGATTTGGCAAGGCCAGTATGGGGTGACGAGTATTAAGTTCCTTCCCAATGAGCTGGCTTTCTGAAGAAGTTTGGGTATCAATGGAAAAGGAGGGAAGGCGTAGAGGAGACCCAAGGGCCAATCATGTACAAGTGCATCCCTTGGTGACTCCCTCGGGGGGGGGGGGTTAGGGCAAAAAAAAGGTGCTTCATTTGCCATTCATAGTCATGGCAAAAAGGTCGCAGCAAGGCTGGCCCCATCTGTGGAAAATCATCTTTGCTACTGCTTGTTTTGGGGACCACTCATGAAGCATAAGGATCACTCTGCTGAGTTTGTCTGCTATCACGATGGATTTTCCCCAGGATGTGCACTGCTATCAGAAAGCATTGGGAGCAGGTAGCCCATTGCCATACTCTCAGGGCCTGTAGACAAAGGGGATAGGACCTGGTTCCTCCTTGTTTGTTTATATACCAAACAACTGACATGTTGCCCGTCTGTATAACAATAGTTCCCAGCAGAAGAGAGTCTTGGAATGCTTGCAACACTAAAAGCACTGGTCTCATCTCTAGGATATTGATGTGCAAATGGGCCTCATGTTCCTGCCAAGTGCCTTGAACTGTCCTTCCTGGATAATGCCCCCCCCCCATCTGAGAAGCATCTATGGACACTGTGGCCAAAGGTTGAGGGGGAAGAAAGGGGAAGCCTATTGTTACATGATTGGAGTAAAGACATCATCGAAGGTCCTTTTTGCAGGATTTGGTTATTGAGATCTGGTGAGACATGGGTAGTTTCTGCATGGACTACTGAATGAATAGTAGCCACTGAAGTATTCTCATGTGTAGGTGTGCCAATGGGATCAGAGCAATTGTAGCTGGCATTGTTCCCAGTACTTTGAGGATTGCTCTTGCCTGAACTTTTCTTTTGGGAAGAATGTTTAGGATTTGGGATCATAAGACTTTAACCCTTTCGGAGGGAGGTGTTGCCACCATATTTCTTGTGTCTAAATCTGCTCATATAAAGACAGTATGTTGAGAAGGCAACAAGACAGACTTTTCGTAATTTATTGTGATTCCCAGGTGAGAGCAGACCTGCAAGGTGGTGTCTCTCACTTTTATTAGTAGATGTTCAGTGGTGGCAGTTAGGAGCCAGTCATCTAGGTACAGAAACACTCAGAATCTTAGGTATCTCAAGTGAAACATGACTACTGCCATACACTTGGTGAACACTCTGGGGGCTGTAGTGAGACCAAAGGGCACAACTCAAAACTGGTAGTGACTGGCCCCCAGCAGAAAGTGCAAATGACTCCTGGATCACCTGTCCATCTTTATATGGTAGTACGCATCCTGAAGATCTATTGAGAACATCTAACTGTCTTTTCTCAAAAAGGGAAGTAATGACTGCAGTGTTACCATCCAGAACTTCTCTTTCTTCACTGATTTGTTTAATCTGCTGAGATCCAGGATGGGTCTCTAGTCCCCTGTTTTCTTTGGAACTAAAAAGAACCTTCAGTAAGTTCCTGATCCTATTTGGTCTGCTGGGACTGTTTTGATGACTCTTTTTTTCTAGCAACTTTTCAATTTCTAGAGTGGCCTGTTCCCTCTGATTGGGTGGAATGCCCGGGATGTTCCTTCTGTTTGGGATGAGGAAGGAAAAGGGTATGGAGTAGCCTCTGGATATGATTCTTTGTGCCCACTTGTCTTTTGTGATTTTTAGACAGACTTCTGGATACAAAGATAATCGACCCCTGACTGCCTCCAGAGATGGACAAATGGACCTCCTTTCAGGAGCACTGAAAGGGCTTGCCAAAGAAAAATTCTCTGTCACCCTGGTTTAGCGGACCCCCTCTGTTGTGTGGCCGGTGTCTTCCATTATTGCTTCCCCCCTCTGCCCCTGGGGGAAGGCTCACCACGTGTGTCTTGAAAAACTCTCTTGGATTTTTGAAACCACATTTTTCCTCCCTTTTAGCCTTTTGGATAAGGCCTAGAAGGTAGAGAAAAATGGACTCCTACAGCAGAGAGAGTTTTTCCTTCCTGTTCACACCTGGTTAGTGTGTCTTTGACTTTGGGCCCAAACAAGGATGAGCCATCGAAGGGGACATTAACAAAGGAAAACTTAAAGGGCTCCGCAAAGTTACACAAGTGCATCCAGGAATGTCTCCTTAGGGAAATTCCTGAACCCGCTGACCTGCCTTACTTGCTCCATTAGCTATATAGGAAATGAGCCTCATGGATGAGTTTACCACTGAATTCAAGGTGGAGAGCTGGGAGGACACTTTATCTAATACCCCCACAGCTACTAAACCCTGGAGAGCATCTCCTAGCTCCTTCAGGAGATCTCTCTGTAACCTGGTAAAATGTGTAAGGTAATTCAGGGACTGGAGTGTAAAGGTCACTGAAGAGAAGGTGTGCTTTCTATATCTGTCCATCGTGCGAGGCTCTTTGTTCAGGGGATGGACAGAGGAGGATGTCTCTGACAATTCCTTCTTGGTGGCCATTGCCAGCACCATAGCATCTGCTGGGACACCTTTTGTAAGAAAAGTTTCATCCTCGGGGGATGTAATGAATTTATTTGGCCTCCGGGGAACAGGCTCCACTGAGTCTGGAGACTCCCATGCCTTTTGACAAACTAGATCCATGAGTTCATTGAAAGACATAGACACCCAAGTGGTGGAAGGGTGAAACCCAAAAGCCTTCAGGTAGACAGACTCCTCCTCAGAAGGGTTGATGGGCTTCCAATCACTTCTCTGCTTAACTATTTCTAGGATGTCTGCAAATGAGACATCTTCAGAGGGTGACCGTGGGGACCCTTTTGACTCATTGAGGTCTGTGTCAGATGTGACTGACTCCTCTGGGGAATCCAAATGCTTCCTCTTACATAATCATTTGCGAGGGACCTCTTCAGAAGAGTGTTCTGGAGAGGTTTCAGAAGAGAGGGGTTCACCCAATGGGGTGTCCTGAGGCTGTGAGTCTCCACATCTGTTGGATGCCATTGTGTGGAGATGGACACTGGTGCCTTTGGGGGAGGAATGACTGGGTCTGAGAGTGGAGCTGCCCGTGGGGATAGTGCTCTCCTCATCACCTAGAAAGTCCCCTGCCCATGGTCCAAGGAACCTCCCAGCTCCAAAGAACTAGAAGGCATCCCTGGCACCAAGGGGGTTGGCTCCAGGGCTGATGTAGGTACCAAGCTCACCCACGCCAAGGCCCTGAGAGGCAAGTTCAGATTCAAAAAATGTTTGATCCAACTGTACTTCCTGGACCAGCCCGGAGAATGTCAGCTCCTAGACTCCTTGAGCTTGAATGGCACTGAGGAAGTTGGAGCGGTAGCCAGGGCTGAAGATACTGGAGCAGGTTTCGGCTCCAAAGGTTCCACTTCCATCAGCTTCATGTATTCTGGCTCTGAGGTCCCAAATCAGGTCAGAGGAGGAGGAATCAATGTTGGCAGGGTAGGCTTAGTTGGTTCCGAAGCCCTCTGGGTTGGCTCTGACAACAATTTTGTTAGCAGCGGTGTCCTCAAATGTCTGTGCACCACCCAGTCCACATCATCATCTGAAAGGCTCCTGGAGGATCAAGAGGAAGGGGCTGGATATCTTGAAATCTGCAGAATGGGAGATCTTAATATCAGAGAAACTGGTTCCAGTTCTGGGGACCGTCTCTGAGCTTGAAACACCAACGTCTCTGAAACTGAAGAAGCCGAAGTGGATGGTTTCTCTGGCCCGACAAATTTCAGGTCTGATGATGACATCTTCGGTAATTTTTGTTGGTTCCAAATGAGGTTCTGAAGATGAGGAAGACTATTTTTTTCCTGATTTGTCAGACTTTGTTGAGGTGGGAGAGGTCTGTTTTGTTGGACTCTGACCTTCTACTATGGCCTCTGAAAAAGAAGTCTTTAATAGACCCTAAGAATCAATGTATGCTTCCTTTCAAGAACCCTGGAACTAAAAGAGTGGGAAATTGCACATGACTCTTGTAGATGTACTGCTCCAAGGCAGTACACTAGTCATGCACATGGAAAGGAAAACTCTCTAATTTAAACAGGCCAAGCAGCCCTTTAACTTAAATGAACTGGATTAATAGAGAAAAAGGAAACTATAAGCAAAAAGCACACACTAAGGCAAACAACACTCTCTGAATGGGCTATATATATATATATATATATATATATATATATATATATATATATATATATATAGCCCATTCAGAGAGTGTTGTGTGTATATATATATATATATATATATATATATAGCCCTGTAAGTAAAACAATTCTAAGTTATCTAAATATAACACCTTACTTTAAACAGCTCAAACAACAAGCCTAAGAAAGGTATTTTAAAAGCACACACTAAAGCTGTCCAAACCTAACACACTTCTTTAAACAGCTCAAACAATGAGCCTAAAAAAAGTATTTTTAAACACTTAGGAAAGCTGGGATAGGCTAGCTATATAGGCCTTGAGAAAAATGATGGCCAACACTCAAAACAGCCAGATGAAAAACAAACCAACACAGCCAAAGTTGTTAACCAGTTTTACTTATCTAAAGAACTACTAAGTAATCCAAGAAAAAAACGATCAAATTTTACAATAAAGACTATAGAAGGAAAATCACTTAGCCAGAGCCAGTGTGAAGCATCCGATCTTGTTTAGCAGCAAATGAGATCTGAGGAGTTTCCTAGAGCATAATGGGATAGGATTTTCAGCCACGAGCTAGTTGAAGACCTCAAGCTTTTGTAAATGGCCATGTCTGAACCGAGGATTGGTTCCAAACCCAGCCAGTACATAATGAAGGAGAGATAGGACAACATCACAGCTACAGTTTACCCAATATTCAGGTCATTTCAGCTCTCACACATTTATTGAACAGAAATTTCAGGACCTTGTCTTCAACAGTATGCCCCCAATATACTTCAGTTCTTACCACTGTGCAGAACTTTCCGTTCTATCTAGCTATTTTGTTCCTGAAATTATTCTCATGTACAGATACCTGCTCTCTGTTAAATTCAACCACACTTTCTATTCATTCTCTTAAATCAATAGGATATTATTCCTTTGTTTACACTTTTAGTTGTGTTATTCTCAGGTGACTTTCTTATTTTTCCAGTGGCTTCATCAAGACTATCAAAATTCACCAGCTTACCATTCCAGAACACTTTTAAAGTAGCAGGGAAAGACGGTCTAAATTATGGTCTCATATGATTACACTCCCTTATTACAGCCTTAAGAAACAAATGATGTTTCAGTGTCCATTAGACCTATTTTTCTTCACTTTCCAAACATCTTATATAACATTAAAGTTCACTTTCTTGCTTTTTTGTCTGTTCTGTTTAAATGTTACCCCCATCTGCTCTAGATGCTTCACTGTCTAATCTTCCTTGTCACAGATATCAGACATTTCCTGTTTAGTTGGCTCAGTGGCTACCCATTGATTGTATGTATACTCTTATTCAACAACCAAGACTACTTCTAAAATGCTTTAAATGTATTTCAAATAATCCAGTCATATTCAACAGGTCAGTCACAGGAGTTTTAGGTACTCTACTGGTGGAATCATAACACCATTTTGCCTTGTAAACAATACATCTTCCTCAAATTACACAGATTCCATTATACAATCCATTTTTTGCATCATTGACCAAGAGTTGACACCTTTACTCAATGACTCACCAAAAACAGCCCCGAATAAGCTGTTACAATTTGACTATTTAGCAAATTTAATACCTCAGCAAAGGGAGAGAACTGAGGAGGAAAGTGACTTCAACAAGGGCCAAACATGCACCCATGACAATCACACCTCTTGAAGGCCACTAGGTTACAACCCTGACAACCGAGCATATAAACCTACAAAACATCAACATGGGGGTAAAGAATTCAAGCCTGTTGGTGGGCAGTACGATTGGTAGCTTGATATTTAAACTTGCGAACCTATAAACTACAACTGAAATCCTCTACACACACCACAGCATCACAAAGGTTGACTTTAGAAGAACTACATCATTCTTACTGTTCAGGGAGACATAAATTGTATATATTGTATCAGCCCCCTTTTACTTTAATGTCTACAGCAAAGGCTCTTCTACATGCTATAATTTTAAACATTTTAAATTTATCATTCAAAACATTTTATCCAGAACTACAGATCATAATATGGCCCCATATATCTCCTAATAAGAATATGCTATGTAGCCTGTAGGCACACTATCCTTACATCTTGTTGTCACAATATATCACCTTGCAATATTCTCTAAATTACTGACACTGAAGTATACAAGTTTCCAGGAAAATCTGATTTATTTCCCATCTTTCTTTCTCTGACCTATAGTATTCTGACTAGGCTTTCTAAGATACCAGTTTTCTTCCAGCTTATTTTCCTTGTTAGACTGCAAACTTGGAAAAGCTATCCTATTTTAAAGGCATTCCTTTCCCATTCAGCAATTTTTTTTTGGCTTCTGAACCATAATAAATTATACATCGTCATTTACTCTTCTATCTCAGTTGTGCTTTTCTACTCTTTGTGCACATCCATGTATAGCATCTGGTTCTTCTCATCCTTCATCTCAACATCTTTCAACATTATCTCTTGGCAACTTAGCTCACAAATGACTACCTATCCTATATACCTGATGTATTTTGATTTGCCAATTGGCCTTGTTCTCCACACAGCATCCATTATTGATAAGGGCAAATCAAAATCAAATACTTATATATTTTATACAAAAAATGGTTCTGTTGCCTGCATAGTTAATACCTCACCTACTTTTTTACACATATCACATTAAGAAAACAGATTCACAGCACTATTCACATTCCTTTGTATGACATATTATTTTTACATCACCCCCATCTGTAAGACTACAAGTTAACTTATCTTTGACTTGGATCAGGTTATTGTAGTCCTCACAATGCTTTATGTTCCTGCAGAATGTCTTGGATTAATGAAGCTTTATTCCTTACTGCCTAAAAACTCTGTTGCCAATTCAGTGATAAGCTGTAAATGCCAGACCAATGTGCAATGTCATATTTTCTCAAATTTCTGATGCAGTACCCACTCATGGCTGACTTGAATGATGACCACACTAATAATAGTTCTCACCACGATGATGGCAAACAAATGGATTGTAGTGGTGGAGATAGATGGTTGGCTGGTACAGTGGGTGGAAAAAAACTCTGACAGTTTTCAGTGATGACTCATGCTCAAAGGTAATACAGAAATGTCATCTATGCATAAATGTATTAGGGCTCTAGTATACTGAATCCGGAACACCAAATACTCAAAATCTTTAACCCACAAGAGATAACTGACTAGAAAGGATTTTGGACTCTCCCCATACTGCAGTGTCACAACAGTCATAATTTTTGCAACAGCCTTTTAAACTGAAGTTCCTGTCACAGCCTTCAAAAACGTCCCTCCCCCTGGTCTCATCACAGCATGCATTTTCTTCTCTCACTGATGTACTAGGCACTATTGCTGCACTTACAACCCTGCATCCATTTTTTTTCTGTTTAATTCCACCAGCACTCTGTCATACATTTTTTTCTGACAAGACTTCCATCACACTCCATCCATCAAAATATATTATGAAAATTCTAAGTAACACACTTGGGAATGTGATACCTCAGCCATATGAAGCAGAGTTTCATCTGAGAGTCATCTAAAAATAACATTTCCACAGACTTAGTCCCAGTCTCTGCAATTCTTCTGATTTTTATGCAGAAAATTAACTTTTCCTCACATAACATGTGCTCCACCATGACTCCCCCTCTAAGGAAGAAGAGCAAGGGGAATGCTCCAAATGTCTTGTAAATCAACCCTTTCCATTAAAACTATAGCAAACAATCTGCAGGCTGTATATGGGTGGGAATGTGCATACTGGCTGCTGTCATTCTGTCACAAGTCTTAAGCACTGTATACACAAAATACTTTGAGATAAGAAAATTTTGTATAAATAAAATTGTTTCACTGCCCATAGATGCTTCTTGACTGACTGATATCCCCTTTAGGGGCAAGAAGAGGAGCTCCAAGAACCTCATTATCAGAAGGAGTGCAATAAACTTGGCCCATTTGCTGGCTCAGATTCACTGTACAAGATTACACCTGTTGCAGATGCAAGCTTCCCCCACCCACACCTTTCTACCTGCAGACACTGAAAATAGGTGTAAAGGCCCTTGAAAAGTAGGTACATCCAGCAAAAAATCTGGATATCTCAGTAGTATACAAATAGCACATTAACTCTTCTCGCTTCCCATAGGAATGTGGGATACTACTCGGAAGTATGTTTAAAAACACTGACAAAAGTGATGGAAAATATAACCACATTATCAAAGAGACAGTGAACTGTATAGCAAAATTCTACCACGCAAAGTCATTAAAGTCGTTTATTTTTGCTTCTGAAAAAGGGAGATGTAAGATATGTGCTATCTTTCTTTCAATTATTAGTGCCAATAGTATGTTGGCCATGTAGTGTGGTTTTCTGTTTACTAGACAGCTTCAAAAATCACGTATGATGAGGAAGATTCAGAAAATTGTGTGAAGGGGAAATACCTCCAAAAAATACAACATATGCAGGGATAAATCAGGCCTGAACATAGGAACTTTCTTCCAAAACAGGTACATTTGACAGGTCTGATCCATCCCTGTTAGCTATGTAACTCCTGGTACAACTCAAATTCGGACCAGAAGTGATTTTGAAGGGTGAGTAAAGAATATCCACTCTCACTCCTGAGCAGATTGATTCAGATAAAGTTGATAACTTCTGTTAAAGTGCAGTTTAAAATATACATAAATAACATTAATTACCTGTTAGTCTTCACTCAAGAATAACTCTTCAGGATGTGCAATCATCTGTTTTATTAAGTCACAGTGCTGGGAGACTGCCTTCACAATGTTTTCAAATCAGTCCCACCACGCAGCAAAAATATAAAATTTTTATACTGTGTTTCCTTATCAGTAACTTTCATGTAGAATTCTGACATTAACAAAAAGGGTCTCTGCAGACCCTTGTGCTTCTCGCTTAGTGCTGCACGTGAGCACTTAACGATCATGTTTTTAGTAACAATGTTTTAGAAAAACACAAACCACCTTGCTTGGCAACCAGTCTTGTTTTCGACCTTGTAAATTTCAGTACCAGTAACATTTTATCTCCCCAACATTCCTTGTAACTACCCATCCGAGCCTGGGAAGGTCCAAGCTCACATAAAACAAAGTCTCTTTCACATTGTGTATTTTTCTTCCTTCCTGGGCATCCCAGACTCTGTAGACCATAGTACATCCCTTAACCCCTTCAGCACATTCTTTATCTTTAGTCATCTGTTAATACACTTTACAGCTTAATTTTAGAATACGGTTGTGAAACACTTAGAACTACAATAAGTATCTGTAGTTTACATAACTATGCATTTTATATTACATATCATTTTAACATATATATTTAACATTTTGTGCAGAAACTGTAAGTTAATATGCATTATGTGTAGAATAATCATGAGAGATGCATTTTTCTCTAACAGACTCCCCCTTTTGACATTATTAGTGTCATAAATACACAATTATATTTTGATTTTTCTTAATTTTATAAAATATGCTTCAGCATCATAATATTCAGGATTTGCAGTGAATAAATTTTCATTCATCTTAAGTTCATCATCCGGTGCAAGTGGCATTTCACATGTAGGTGTGATCAAACACTTTATGATTACAGCCTTTAGAACAGAAAATATTAAAACAATTGAAAGAATAATAAGTATTATGATGAGACCTTGTCATATACTAGTTCCCAGGTAACCAAATACAATACCCAACTATCCAAAAAGTGTCCATTATTTGTACTGTCCAAATCACTGGCCCTCTGCTCCATGAAATTGGCTAACTTTTCTTGTTCGTCAAACCACAAAAGTTCTGGGTCGCTATAAACAGTATTCACCAACTCCTCATCCAAACATAGACATCAACTCTATAAACACAGCCAACAATTCAATGAGTTCTTTAACCAACTTTATACTAAAGCTGTCAACAGACCCACCCTCCACAACCCCCACTATACTAAATAACCCATCAAACAATGCCATCTCCTTCACCCTTCAACCTGTACCAGCTTACACCATCTATAGACACCTAACCAAACCACCACCCTAACAGTAGACAAACTACCTGGCAAATTCCTACAAATAGCCACCAAAGCCATTTCCTACCCAATCTCTATAATCATTAACAGATCAGTCTCAGAAGAAAAGGTGTCACTTCTCTGGAAAATCTCCTACGTTATACCAGTACACAAAGGGGGCACCTCCACTGACCTAACAAACTACTGCCCTATAGCTATACTTTCCCCACTGGCTAAAATACTGGAAAAATGTATCCACATTCAGATCCTAACACATCTCCTCTCCAACAATCTTCTTGCCGAAACTCAACATGGATTCTGCCTCAACCATAGCACTACCATTACACTCATCCATTTTAGTAACTTAGTAAATATGCAGTGCAACAATGGCCATCTAGTAGGTTCATAGGTTGGTACTAGGCTATCAGCCCTAGGGCCTATACAAGCCTAGCCATAACAATTCCCTGGCTATTTCTTCCCACACTGTTTACTTCCCTGGACCCCTGTCTAGCAGGGCGAATGATGTAATCCCTGGGGTGAATTTCCTTTCTCCCATCCAATCGTCAAGGTTCCTTTTGAAGAGGGCCAAAGAGGCACTCTGCTTGACATATATGGGCAATCTATTCCAGAGTCTGGGGAGTCTCTGGGTCAGGAACCTATCCCTCCAGCATGTTTTGTTTATTGTGATGACAATGTTTAGATCCCTGGAGCGTGTGGCTCTGACGGATTGGGATTTCTTTAAGTGTAGCATGTCCAACAGCTCTGGGTTTGACATGGCCTTGTATGTTAAGCAGAGATTGCCTCTGAGTAGACGATATGCGACAGAGTATAGCTGGAGTTTTTTAAGATGGTCAGCGTAGGACATCTGCTTTAGGCCTGTGATTCTTTTAGTGAGGTATTTCTGCGACCTTTCCAGTTGTTGCAGATGTCTTGAGAGGTACATACCAAATGGGGCGTTGTATTCTATAATGGGTCTAATGAGGGATGGGTACAGTGGGACAATGACCTCCTTTTTTTCTGGATGAAAAGCCCTTAGTGATGAGGTGTGCCACATAGAAGGATTTCCTGACTGTTGTGGCGATGTGGTTATCGAAGGTGAGACCACTGTCCACCTGTGTCACCTAAGTCTCTTATCACACTTTCGGTGTTTAGTGTACTGCCACCTATATGGTAATTCACGGATATATGTTTTTTCCCAAAAGGGATAACTATACATTTCTTGGCATTGAGCTTGAGCCCATGGCTCTGACACCAAGCATATGTTTCTGTAAGGCCCTTTTGTAGAGTATCCACATAATTTGGGGCTTCAATAATGGCTCCCAGTTTGCAGTCATCTGCAAACTTTGTTATCCAGAGTCCTTTAGTGTTGGCCTGTACTTCAGAGAAGTAGATGCCAAACAAGAGCAGTCCCAGGACTGAACCCTGAAGTACTCCACTTGTACCTGCAGTTTTCCTTGACTTATCAAAGGTGTTTGATACAGTCTCCCATACAAAACTTCTAACATCACTCTCAGAATTAAAACTAACTATCCCCACTCTACTATGGTTTCAAGACTACCTCTCCCAATGCCAACAAGCTGTTCAGTGGAAAAACTCCCTTCCCCCTACTTCCTGTAAAACTAGGAGTACCCCAAGGATCAGTCCTAGGACCCCTACTTTTCACTATATTTACAAATAATCTTCACAAATAAACCCCTCTAGCAAACCGGGTTCAATACACTGACGACTCCACCTTAACCTGCTCTGCCCCCACCCTCCATCAACTTCACATCAAGATTCAAGTAGCCTTTACATCCATTGAAACCTGACTAACAAACTTCCAGCTAATACTAAATCCTAAAATGACCCAACTTATGCACTTCCATCCTTCCAAAGCAGCAGTACCTACTTCCCCGTTCTCTATTTCTGCATCACATAATACCCCTGTCTCTCTCACAAACCAAATTACTAGGCATCATTATTGAAAATAATATGAAATTTGACAAACACATAGCTCATACAATAACCAAAGTCAACAAAAAAACTAAGTACTCTTTACAGATGTAAAAACTTCCTAACCAACAACAGCAAAGTTACCCTAGCTCACACCCATCTTCTCTCTACCTTACTGTATGCTTCTCCTGTCCTAATTAATCTACACGAGTGATTTAAACAAGCTATCAGTATGCTACAACAAAATAGCAAAATTCACCACTAACTCCTCCTACCACACCCACCACCGCCAAGCCCTAAAACAGCTTTTCTGGCTGGAACTCCCAAACACCTTAGCTCTGAACCAACTTCTTCTAGCTCACCAAATACTGTACCAACCTGACAAAACTCCAGCCTTACAAGACCTGATCACTCTCTACTCCGATAATCGAGAACTTAGATCCACTAACAACGCACTAATCTCAATCTCCAAAAGACATTACAGTTCTGATGACTCCCTGTATTCAAGCAACATTGCCAAGACTTGGAACTCCCTACCACTACAAATCAGAGTACAACCTAACAAAACCATCTTCAATAAACAGCTTATTTCCCACCTAAACAACTCCTGGACATGCAACTGCCTAGCACCTGCATTACATATTCTAACACCTTACCCCTACCCACTATCCAACCTCTTCTTTAAAACTCCCACAGATGCACTATATATTATCACACACTACTTACCAACTCACCACTGTCTACTCCCTACTGTCCCATCTATACCCACTAACTCTCCCCTAGACAAAGTTGAAAAGCTTTCCCTTAAAATGTCAACGAACCTCATATAAACTTGTCTATATTCTCCTCCTTTGAGAAATTGGCTAGTATTTTTAGTTTTTCCCTTTCTTCTCTTATCTTCATTACATCTTCAAGATTATCTGGCTAGTATTTTTTAGTTTTTCTTTTCTTGTCTTATCTTCACTACATCTTCAAGATTATCTCTACCAAACATACTATATGAACAACAATCATATGTTACTACCTGCTATACTTTTAATTGTATGTCTAAATCACTGTGCTCATGTAAATATCTTATGCAATCATATGTTATTATCTGCTTTATTTTATAACTGTATGTCTAAACCATAATGTTCATGTAAATATCTTATGTATAGTATGTTAGCAATTGTTCTGGAGCTTTTCTCCCCGGGTCTCCACTGAAAACAGACAGCTCTGTCCAGTCGGACCTTTCCGGTAAACAAATGTAAAATAAATAAAATAAAATCATGACAGTCAGTAATATAAGAATAACAGCCACTTTTATGAGGGCACATGACCCCCTTTTGTAGCAAGCATTATATTGAGTGCCAGTCTATTCTGTAGTACTACAGTTTATATGCAGTCATTTTCCGATTTGCCATTCTAATGTGACGTGAAGTATGGTTAGCTACCTCCTGAAGAATTTGAGCAAGCATGGTGATTTCAAACATTGTCTTTTGCACTCCATACCCAGGAGTAAACACCTAAAAATACTTGCTCCACCCAGTAGATTGCCCACTTATTTCTCAGTCTGCCTGCTGGAGGGTTCTCTAAATGTTGAATAGCAGGAGTAATATAGCCCACAAACAACACCCTGACCAGTTTGTGGGTAACCAGGAGTATACATGACCATCACAAATGTAGTAATAATCCTCTATCATGCCCATGCCAAGACCCCAGTCATAGTGTCTTTAACTGTAAAGAGATCAACACACTTTCATGTCTAGTGTCATTGCATTTGCTGATTCCCACTGGCACAGTCCCATTTCTGGCATAACATGTGCCTCCACGATTTGTGGTGGCAAGCTGAAGAGACACAACCTTCGAAAAATGAGTCACATTGCACCAAATCAGATTACTATCACTAAGTTCTTTTTCAAACATTACCTGTGATGCAGGAATTGGAATCATGGGAATTCCTGCCTTAGAATGTTGAGGTATATGTAAACAAGCCCAACAGTTTGTCACATTTAAATCCACAGCATAGTGTCAAAGAAGCAGCAGGAAACTATTTTCTCTCAACCAGGTTTTTAAAGGAAACAGCAACAAAAACAGAGCAAAAGTACCTGTTGTCATGGGATTCCTCATGAAGTGCTGTTTTAGTTGAATTTTCTCCTTGTATGCTTCATTGGGGTAGATGAGTCATTCTTCACACTTCAATCTCCTTTTGCTGGCAATGACTTAAAAACCCGTGTTTCCACGGGTTTGCACGTTGTAAGCTAGGGTAAACTATTACTGGTGCCTTAAAGTGTGGTCTTTTACATTTTCCCTTAGATCTTGTCAGCTTTCATCTCTGAGCCCTCACATCAGACTTGTAAACCCAGCACTTGCTCAGAATCTCTTGCAGCTGTTCTTGTAGCCACACAAACTGCAAATAGCACTAAAAACAGCTTTAGTACTTACAAAAAGAATAACAGCTACAGTACTTGCATAACAGCTACAGTTCTACTGTACCTGCAAAACAGCTACAGTACTTAAATACTAAGCACCTATCCAGGCATGTCTAGAGGTCAGTTCCCTACAATTTCTCATATTAACCTGGTGAACCTGGGCATCCTGAGGCAATGTAGCAACTGCCTCATGTACACAGATAACCCTCTCCTCCTACCTACTAACACATCCACTTATGAGAGATGCATGTACATAACCAAACTGGAAGTCATGCTCTCTCAAACCAAGCCACTAGCTAGTCAAGAGGAGAAGGTAAACACACATTCCACACCACACAGAACACATAGCCCACCAGATCACTCACCACCACACATCTCATGTAGTAACACAAAAAGTACAGTTTTGTACCTACCATAAATGTAGATGTTCGAGGATCCACATTGCTGCAGTCCTAACTATTGGGTAGTCCGCTGTCCAGTCGGCCCGAATACCAAAGTATATGGCTGATGTCGGTCAAGGCGCATTACACTGACGTCAGTACGTCAGGGTACTAATGCGCATGACCGACGTCATATCCTCAGTCTTTTCTTGCCCCAGATGTCAGAAGACCCTAAAAAGACAAGGCCTAAACCAAAAACTCCAAACATACCTGCACCAAAAATATGTACAATATATACAAAATTACCAGAGTATAACCTCACCTACACAACCACCCCTAAACACAGAGGGAAGGAGGGAGGGTAATTGGACTGCAGCAATGTGGATCCTCGAACATCTACATTTATGGTAGGTACAAAACTGTACTATGTTCTTCATTCCACATTGCTGCAGTCCTAACTATTGGGTAGAATCCCAAAGCAGAGGTAAGGAGGCTGGCAAATCATAAGGAAGCAGGAGCTGACAACATGCCTTGCAAAATAGCTGTGGCAAAACCAGCCCTAGATTTAGAGTAGAGAGGAAGGTGATAATGCTTAGAGAAAGTATGCACTGAACTCCAAGTAGCTGCCTCCAAAATATCCTTAGTTGCCACCCTCTTAGAAATGCTGTTGAAGTGGCAGTAGCCCTAGTGGAATGAGGCCTAATCCCAGCTGGAATCTCCTTGCCATGATGGGAATAACAAAATGCAATGCAAAACCCAATCCACTTAGAAATAGTTTGTTTTGACACAGACTTGCCCTGAGAACCCAAAGCAAAAGAAACAAACAACTGCTGAGACTGCCTAAAATCCTTAGTCCTGCTTAAATAATAACGCAATTGCCTGTGCACATCTAAAGTGTGCAAAATCTTTTCCCCTTTATTTTGGGGATCTGCATAAAAAGTAGGCAAATGAATAGTTTGGTTTAAAGCCACACTAGAAACCACCTTAGGCATAAAGGAAGGATTAGTACGTAATGATACCCTATCCTTATGAAAAATCAAAAAAGGCTCTACCGCCATAAGGGCCTGCAATTCAGAAACCCTTCTTGCAGAAGTAATGGCCAACAAAAAAGCAGTCTTCCATGACAAGTATTTCAATTCAGCAGTAGCCGCAGGCTCAAAAGGTTGTAGAGTAAGTTTCTCCAACACAAAATTGAGATCCCAAGCAGGAGTAGGAGCTCTACGTGGGGGTCTTATATTCTTTGCCCCTCTAAGAAATTGCTTGAACAAAGGATGCGAAAACAATGGTGGGTCACAATCATAGTGAGCTGAAATTATTGCAGCATGAATCTTAATGGAAGAGAAAGACAAACCTTTGTCCAATAACTCAGTAAGATATTGAAGAGCCACACTCAAATTAGGCTCAGAAATCTCCAAATTGTTTGCTGCACTCCAAAATAAAAATCTCTTCCATTTTTCTGTGTACACTTTCCTTGTACTAGGTCTTCTGGCTTCCATAATCACATTTAAAACTTGTTGAGGAAGTTGAGACCTGCTGTGTTTCAAAACAGAATATGCCAGGCTGTTAGATGAAGAGAGTGAAGCTTGACATTGAGCAGGTGACCGTCCCTCTGAGACAACAGGTGTGGAATCAAAGGTAAAGGCCATGGAGGCTTCCTTACCAGACTCCTCAGTAATGGGTACCAGTGTTGCCGAGGCCAATCTGGAGCTATTAAAATCATCCTCGGCTTGTCTTGTCTGACCTTTAGGAGCACCTTTGGGAGAAGAGGTAGAGGTGGAAAGGCATACACATGAAGATTTTTCCAACTGAAAGAAAGAGCATCCACTTTCCAAGCTGTGTGATGAAACCTCTTTGTGCAAAACTTTGGCAGCTGGTGGTTTAGTGGAGAAGCGAACAGATCTATGTCTGGAGTTCCCCATGACACTGTCAATTTTCGAAATACATGAAGATCCAGTTTCCACTCGTGGGGATCCATGATTTGTCTGCTTAACACATCTGCTAAGGAGTTCTGTGCTCCCGGCAGAAACCTTGCCTGAAGAGTTAGTTGCAAGCTGAGCGCAGTCTCCCATAAAATCATTGCTTGCCTGCACAACGGGTAAGAATGTGTTCCCCCTTGTTTGTTGATGTACCACATGACAGTTGTGTTGTCTGTTAGAATCAACACCTGCCCTGGAAGAAGTAACTCCTTGAAAGCCATTAATGCAAACTGGACTGCTAACATCTCTTTCATGTTGATATGTAGATGCTGTAGTCTGGCAGGCCACTTGTCTTGTATCCACTTTCCATTTAGATGAGCTCCCAAGCAATGTCTGAGGCATCTGTCGTTAGAATCTGACTCGCCTCTGGCCGGGTCACAGAGAGTCCCTTGTTTAGGTGACATTCCTGAGCCCACCACAAAATTCCTTTTGAATGCAAGGTATTATTTGAATGACAGTGTCCAAATCCTGGCAGTGCTGTGTCCATACATTTTTGAGATACCATTGCAGCTTCCTCATATGCAGTTTGGCATTGGGAAGCACCAGAATACAAGATGCCATGAACCCTAAGGCTTGAAGGACTGTCCTTGCAGTCAGCCCGGACTGAAGAGATAGTTGATGGAAGTAACTGGAAAGATTCTTTTGTTTGTCCGGGGTTAAAAAGGCCATCTGGGCTGCTGTATTCAGTCTCACACCCAGAAAGCACATGTCTTGAGAGGGTACTAGACTGGACTTTATTTTGTTCACAGAATACCCTAGGCATCTTAGCACTGCTATCACAAATTCCAAATGCTGTAAAAGGTCTTCCTTTTCTTGAGCCAGAATCAGGCAGTCGTCCAAGTAAGGATAGATTTGAATTCCTTTTAGCCTGAAGTAAGCTATCACTGGAGCCAGAACCTTTGTGAATACTCTGGGCGCAGTAGATAAGCCAAAGGGCAATGCAGAGAACTGATAATGAGAATTTCCAGCTCGAAAACGCAGATACTTCCTACAACTTAGTCTGATAGGCACATGAAGGTAAGCTTCCTTGAGATCTAAAGTTACCATCCAGTGATCTTTGCCCAGCAGAGGTAAAAGCTGTTGTAACGTCAACATTTTGAACTTGGGAATGTCCAGATAAGTGTTGAGGATAGATAAATCCAAAATTGGACTCCACGTGTTCCCCTTCTTCGGTACTAGGAACAGGCGAGAATAAAATCCTAGGCCCCTTTCTGGCACAGGAACTGGCTGAATGGCCCCTATTTGGAGCAACAGAGAAATTTGCTTGTGAGCCTCTTTTCTTTGTAGAGGAGGAATGTCTGGCATGCCTTTGAAAGGAGGCAAGGTATGGAAATAAAACCTGTAACCGTGGTGAATGATATCCAAAACCCATCTGTCTTGGGTAATTAAATCCCAATATTCTTTGAAAAGAGCCAGCCTTCCTCCCAAAGGTGCTGCCAGGCGAGAATGTACTGGCAGCTGAAAAGGTAGGTCATTGGGTCTGTTTACGAAAGGACTGACCCCTGCCCTCACCAGAAGTCTGAGCAGGTGAACTCCCTGTTCTAGGCCTAAAAGAACCTTGAGCTCTGCCCCTACCACGTCTAGACCTACCCCTAGACTGGGAATCATAAGCAGGATATGTCCATCCCTTAGTAGGCCAATTTCTACTAAACTTCGGAGGCTGCACCTGCAAAAAATCCTTAACAGTTTGCATAGACTTAGCCTTGTCCTCCATTTTCTTTAAAACTGCTTCCACAGGCGAACCAAACAACACATCAGACTGTAAAGGAGCATCCAAAATCCTTGTTTTAACATGCTCAGCTAAATTCTGATCTCTCAACCAGGCGTGCCTACGAAGAACAGAACCAGTGGCAGCCACCCTCGAGGAGGCCTGCACAGCATCAAAACCACACTGCAAAGAATGCTTACCCACCTGTTCAGACACATGAACTAAATCCTGCAACTCTTTACACTCAATACCTTCTGCCAGAGCATCCACCTTAGACTTCAATTGTGAAAGGAGATAATTCTGATATTTTAACATGTGAAACTGACAATTCAACGCCCTCATGGCTAAAGTGGAAGAAGTATACACTTTCTTTCCCCATCTATCCAAAGCCCTTGCCTCTTTATCAGGAGGAACAGGATTTTTAACAACAGAAGCCTTCACACCTTTAGGCCCCTGAGAGACAGTTTCCAGGTCTGCCCTAGGACTCTTAAAAAGATACTTATGAGCTTCAGGCACCCTATAGTACCTATCCGGTTTAACTGGGGCAGGAGGCAAAGAATCAGGATTCAGCGAAGCCTCTGCAAAAACATCTTCCACCACATTCAGAACAGGAGGTATAGCTAAAGGCCTATGCTGGGGTAAAAACAAGAATTCCCTAAGCCTCTTCCTGGAATCAGAGAAATCCTGACCTTCCCATTTAAAATGCTCCCTCATGGAATGCAGAGTCTCTGAAAATGAAAAATCCTCAGGAGGAGAAGCTGAAGGAGTAGAATCATCCACATCAGAATAAGGAGGATACTCCTGCAAGTCTTCAGCCGAAGACTCAGAAGCCTCCGAACATTGCTCAAAACTCTCAAACTCAGGTTCCACCCTAGGCCTCTTATCAGGAGGGGGCATAGAACCTCTAATCATAGTAATCAAATCCTCTGCCATTTTAAGCATATGTTTCTTAGGCAAAGACCCTGAAACACTAGGAGAAACCCCCACTGAAGCTGAACTTGGCCTGCCTCTCAAAGAAGCCTTGGAAACAGAAGGGGAGGCTCTAACCACCTTAGGAAGAGAGGGAAGAACAGCCACCTGAGAAGCCCCTTCAGCCTGGCCTACTTCCTGAGAGGACACATCCTGTAACAGTAAAGTCTCTCCTGAGACTCCAAAGAAACTCCTGGCAGAACCTCCGGCTCCACTGAGTTTTCTAAAGAACCGACGTCCGGGACTGTCGGTTCTTCCACTCTAGGCTTTGCTGCTTTGTCCTTGCGCTTTTGGCGAAGCGGCGTCGGAGCATCCGACGGCATTTTATAATTACAACGCTTCCCAAAACTAACCTGGCACAGTCTAACCTTCTCTTAATAGTGCGTTTGTTAAATCTAGCACAAGAGCGGCATCCAACAACGTCGTGCTCAGGCCCTAAACAAGGTATACACAAAGTATGGTAATCCCTATGAGGTATCTGTTTCCCACAAGAAATACAGTTATTCACTTTTTCTGACATCCGGTTAAATACTGAGGCAAGAAAAACAAAATATTCCCCAACGGGGTACTTAGCCAACTTTGATTCGGTCTGAAAATCTGACTTCAGAAACTTTCAGAACGCCAACCTGCACTCGCAAAACTGCTTCTGCATCGGACCATGCGGCAAAAAAGACTGAGGATATGACGTCGGTCATGCGCATTAGTACCCTGACGTACTGACGTCAGTCTAATGCGCCTTGACCGACGTCAGCCATATACTTTGGTATTCGGGCCGACTGGACAGCGGACTACCCAATAGTTAGGACTGCAGCAATGTGGAATGAAGAACATCACACTCCCACTTTCACAGAGGTTCTCAATAAAAATCTGCCCAAACAGCAAAGACCTCTGAGGCAAAAATGCAAACATCTCACCCAAACACAACCCCTATGACACATAACCCACATAAACAGTGTGCTACAATCAATCTAATCCCCTACGGCACAACAGTCTACTGAATACACTAATCATTGGTGACTCTATAGTAAGGCACACTGACATCCCACTCCCTAGGCTAAATAAGGAGAAAGTTATGGTTATCTGCCTTTCGGGTGCCAGGATCTGCCACATAATGCATGCACTTGGGTCTCTCCACAACAAGTACAAGTATGACTCTGTCATTGTCCATATTGGTGTGAACGACCTAAGACGTACCTCCCTGGAACAAATGAAAAGAGACATGGAGGAGCTCTCAGATCTTGTAGCCTAGGCGGGTATGATCCTAGCCCTGAGTAGCATACTACCATCGCCCAGAATGATACCACAGTACAAACAGAAAATGATTGGCTTCAGCAATTGGCTAGGTTTCTGGTGTCATTCAAAGGGGATCCAATATCTGTCTGCCTGGGATGACATGATCGACAGACCTCGATGCTTTGCCAGAGATGGCCTGCATCTGTCACCCCTGTGATTCCGGATACTGGCAAAGGCTCTTGCCACCCCTATAGTGGCTTTTTTTTTTAGGCAATGCCCTGAAGACAAAATTATCACCATAACAACTGCAAACAAATGCAACCTGAGGGTAATGCTACTCAATGCTAGAAGCCTAAATCTCAAAATGCACTTGCTTGAGTCGCTCCTAAAACTGGAGAACATTGACCTCTGTGCAGTAACTGAGATCTGGTTCAAGGCTCCAGACAGCACCCCAGCATGACCAGGCTATACAGCATATCACACCTTTCAACCCCAAATCTTGACCGAAGCCCCAAAGGAGATGGTGTATCCATCTTCATAAAGGACATGCGCACCTCCAGACTGGTTACCCAACATAATGCATCAGAGTTACTTCAGGTACAACTAACACTGGATAAAACAGCAATCCAGGTTGTAGCCTGCTATAGATCCCCCACTATGTCCCAAGATTCCCATTCCACTTTCCTGAACACTCTAGAAAGCATTAGAGTACAACCTAATACCCTTATACTGGGGGACTTTAACTACCCCTTCATTAGCTGGGAAGACTACACCTGCTCCAACTCATTTGCTCAATGATTTCAGGAATTCATTTACTCCCAATACCCTGGACTAACTCATTCTCACCCCCACCAGAGGCAGAAACATTCTCGATCTGCTCATCACTAACATGGCGGACTGCTGCTCTAAACTAATGATCAACTCCTCCCTGGTCAGATCTGACCATAAGTTGATCACAGTTGATATCTAAATCCCACCTACGCCCCCCACGAAGGAAACCGCAGTCAAAAACTTTTCCAAAGCCAATTTTGCACTTCTAAAAGACAGAAGTGTCAAACTTCATGTCACCCACACAAACAGGGAAAGGGTGTATGGCCGCTGAATCATACACCAAGGCGCTGTATGAACATTTACACAAGTGCATGGATCAGGCCTTCCCTAACAGAATCAAGGTCATGTCCTCCAGAAAGAGGAAGCCTATCTGGTGGTCCCCTGACATTAACAAACTCTACAATTTATTTATTTATTTTATTTACTTATTTTACATTTGTTGACCGGGATAGTCCATCTGGGTGTGAGCCCATTTTCAGCGGAGGCCTGGGGAGAAAAGCTCCAATAAAACAAGAACAACATTGACAGGTACAGTATCGGTTTTACATAGAATTTAACAGAAATATCTAGAGACAATAAAGAAAGTACAATATACAATATGAATTTTAGTGAAAAGGAGAAAGTTATTACAATATAGTAAAGTCATATATATATATATATATATATATATATATTTTTTTTTTTTTTTTGAGGGCAGGGATCCATCTTTAGTTGATCATTTGAGTATACTTTAATACATGTACATATGTATACCCTTACAAAAAAAAAGAAATGATCAAATTATACTCTTATTGTAGGTATCTGATAGGTGGTGTTAACAAGTGGGAATGGGGTATACATGGAGACTATAAAATTTAGGGGATGAAATTTGACGTGGGCTTATGTGGTATTAGCCTGACTTGGTGTATGAGCAGAGCCAGTTGTTAGTGAGGTGGTCTCTGAACAGAGTTTTGAATTGGTGTAGGTTGGTAGCATTTAGGATGTGTTGAGGGATTGAGTTCCAAAGTTTAGAAATGTGGTGGGAGTAGAGGGTGTCCCCAGCTTTGTTGTTGCTTTTGGACACTTGGAGTAGTGTTTTGTGTGAGGATCGGAGTTGCCAAGTGTTGATATATGGTTGGAGTAATTGTTGTAGGGCTGGGGTTCTGTTTGGCTGGTATATTAGTTGGTGAGTAAGGACAAGTTGGGTATAGGTTAGTTGTGGGAATTCTAGCCAATTTATTTGTTGTAGGGCAGAGCAGTGGTGGGACCTATATGGGGAGCTAGTGGCAAACTTGGCTATTTTATTGTAGGCTGATTCAAGTTTGGTAAGGTCAGTTTTGTTAAGGTTTTTAAAGATGGGAAAAGCATAGAAAACAGTAGATAAGAGATGAGTCCTGGTGATGCTTAGTTTAGAATGGCTAGTTAGGAAAGGATTAATTTGGTAAAGAGAGACTAGTTTGATGTGTATTTTTTAATGGTTTGAGAGAGGTGTAGGTCGAATTTTAATTTGCTATCAATTGTGACACCTAGTAATTTGGTATGTGAGCTGCTGTTTATGATTGTGTTGTTGGAGAAGTGGATTTGAAAAGTGGCTGAGGGATTGGGTGTTTTAATGGGGAGAAAGAGCATGAGTTTGGTCTTGTTTGGGTTCAGTATGAGGTTAGTGTTAGTTAGCCAGGCTTCTACTTCTAGATATGATTGTTGTGTTATATCCTGTAGTTGTGTCAGAGAGGGGGCGGAGCATATCAGGGTAGAGTCATCTGCATTTTGGATGACGGAGGCCAGAGATGTGGATTTATGGAGTTGATTTGCGAAGATGGTAAAAAGTAAGGGGCCTAATAAGGAGCCTTGTGGAACTCCTATGTTAACAGGGAGCAAAGATGATAGCTCCTGTTGCCATCTAACAGCCTGCTGGCATTTGGTTAGATAGCTGTGCAACCAAGCTAGGGAAGAATGACTGAGACGTAATGTAGCCAGTTCTGACAGCAGTTTTTGGCGTGAAACTGTCGAATGCCTTTGAGAGATCTAGAAAGATAGATGAGACATATTTATTCTGATTTCTGTGTTCATTTATTGTGTTAGTAAAACTGAGGAGGGTGGTTGTGGTGCTGTGGTGGGGGCGAAAAACATGTGTGTTTGATAGGAGGTTATTGGAAAGAAGGTAGTTTAGAAGCTGGGAGTGAATACATTTTTCTAGTATTTTGGAGAGAGATGAAAGAATGGCAATGGGCCTGTAATTAGTTAGCTCTGTAGAGTTGCCACCTTTATGCAGTGGGGTGATATAGGAGACTTTCCAGATTAGTGGGACATAGCTCTCAGAGATAGAGCAGTTAATGAGGATAGACATGGGATAGGCTATGACTTCGGAGGCAGCTTTGAGGAATTCTGATGGGAGGTTGTCAGCAGCTAGGCTGGTGGGCTTGAGCTTACTGAGTAGTTTTATTATGGTATGGGTTTGGACGGGGTTAAAGGAGAAGGAATTTACACCCTCATTGTTGGCTACAGGGATTGTAGTAGTGATGTTTTGGTCATAGTCAATAAGTGAGTGAATTGTGTTTATGAAAAAGGAATTGAATTGTGTTGCAATGTTATCATTTGATGGGGGGGGGGTGGTAGGTTTGGGGGTGGATGTACTACCAGGTTGCAGGAGTTTGTTTTTAGTGGCCCAGAATTTGTTGGGGTTGTTTTTGTTTCTTTGCTGTGCAGTGATGTAGTAGGCTTTTTTGTCAGCTTTTATCTGGGATTTGGCTTTATTCCTAAGTTGTTTGAAAAGTAGAAGGTTGTCACTGCTTTTGTTAGTTAGCCAGTGTTCCCATGCCTTGTCCCTTTCTTTTAATAGGTCTTTGGTGTTGTTTCTAAGCCAGGGTGTGTGGTGATGTTTTATTCTAGCTATTCTGCAGGGCGCCAGGCTGTTTAGGATGTTGACGAAGGTGGTGTTAAAGTGTTGAACAGCGTCATCTAGTGGTAGTGTTTTGGGGGGGGGGGGGACCAGTTAAATTGTTGGAAGAGGGAGTTGAAAATGTGGGTATTAAATTTTTTCTTGTTACCGATTAGCCTATAGACTACTTGTCTAGGTGGACTACGATTGTTTCTGATTAGGTATGTGGGTAGGTGGTCACTTATGGTACTGGGGAGGCATCCTGCTAGAAGGGGTGTGTTATTTTTATTTGTGAGAGTCCAATCCAGGATGCATTGTCTGTTGGAGGTTTTGTCTATTCTTGTGGGGTTCTGTATGAGCTGGGAGAAACCATATAGGTTTATGAAATTGGATGGATTATTGGAATTATAGGTGGACCAGTCAGTGTTGAGGTCACCCATAATTATGGTTTCTTGATGGAAGGTTGTGGATAGCCAGTGAAGTATGTCTTCAACTGTGCTAGTGTTATCGCCTGGAGGGACATAGATAGCCACTGTGATAAGTGTTTTGTTCTTGTTGATATTCAGTTTGGTGATGAGTAATTCTGCATTGTTAGATGTAGGAAGTGTGGTGTTGATAACTTCTAGGGCTAGATTTTGTTTAAACATTATTGCTACACCTCCTCCATGTTTATTTTGATGGTCGAGTCTATATATGTTGAACCCTGGGGGAAGTATTTCATTGTTTTTGACATGTGGCTTAAGCCACGTTTCAGTCAAAATGGTGATGTCAGGGGAATGTAAGTCAATTAGTGCATGGAGGTCATGGATTTTGTTTAGTATACTTCTTAAATTTATATTAAGGAACAGTAGGAAGTGTTGTTTGGGGTGAAGGGGTATGGTGGAGTTGATTGAGGTGTAAATGGTAGTTTGCTTATTGGTAGTTTTGGGGCCAGGGTTGGGGTGGATGTCACCACTGAGTTTTAGTTTTGATAATATATGAAATAAAGTTGTTATAAATTTGCTTAGTTGTTTGTGGTTTCTAAATAGTGGTTCATTTTGTGTCTGGTTTGATGGCATGTAAGTGGGAGGTAGTCTATTTCTGTGTTGCTGTAGAGGTTGGGTGAAATTTGGGAGTTGTTGAGGGTTATGGGCAGTGGAGAGTTGGTGATGGAGTTGGTGGGATGGTCATAGTAAATGGGGTTATAGAAGTTAGTTAAATGATAAAGAAGGGCTAGTGTGAATAGTTTGGCTGTGTGGAGAGATAAGGTAGTAAATAGTGTCTGTTTTAGTGGATGTAATGTGCGTTTTAGTGAATGTAAAATTGTATGCTTTATTAGTGTGTTGAGGTTGTTAGAGTGGGACTAACAGTGTGTGTTGCGAGATGTTGGAGGGGGAGGTGATAGTTGTGAGTTTGTGGGTATTTGGTAGAGCAGGAATTAAATCAGATAGAGGAGGGTGATTGTGGGAGATCAGAACAGCTGAATGTGTAGGTGGATATGTGTTGTATTGTAATGGTGGGGGAGGGGGGTATAGTGGAGACTGGTCTGTTTTGATTACAGGGAGTGACAACTGTTAGATGTGTATGAAACAAGAGGGTGTTTGTATTGATAGCATTTTGCAATGGTAAAAAGGGTAGGGATTGGTAAAAGGTTAATATATGTGTGCTAATGGATGGGTGTTGATTAGAATTAGTGTGGAAATGTTGGCTACTTTATAATTCAGAATTGTACAGGTGGTGATTGGTGAGCGGAGTGAAGCCTGAGCATACAACAGAAGAAAAAAACTGTTGCAGAAAAGGGCTAAGTCCCAAGATTGTAAAAATTACCTTGTAAGTCTTAGCAAAAAACTGAAGTACCTTATAAAAGCCTCCAAGGCTAGTTATGAAAACAAAATTGCAACAGATGCTAAAGATAACCACAAGGTATTCTTTAGTTACATCAAGAACTTTGATAACAATACGCAGGGGTGCTCTGAGCTACTGCACAATGGCACCACTTATACTGAACCAACAGATATTGCCAACATCCTGGCAGACAGGTTTAGTGCAAACTTTACCCCCCTCACCCCAAAAAGGGCCCATCCCAATACCCGAGGAATGCCAAATCCCTAATATCACGGCTGCTCAGGTAGGAGTCACACTATCCAAAGCCAAAAATACAGCCTCCATGGGACCTGATAACATACCTGGCTGCATGCTACATGAATTACAAAGGTAACTGGCACCTCACCCGAGTGCCCTGTTTAACCACAGCCTCACTTCAGGCTTTGTCCCCTCTGAATGGTGCACTGCTACAGTCATTCCTTTCCACAAAGGGGGACCGACTACTGAGCCAGGAAACTACCGCCCCATCAGCCTGACAAGCCTGATCTGTAAGGCCATGGAGCACATCATTATGGACCTCATAAGCAAGGATATAGGAAACCTTCAAACCCTGGATCCCTCACAGTTTGTGTTTGTAAAGGGCAGATCATGTCTGCTCAATCTAATCGACTTCTTCAAATCTGTCACCAGAGCGATCGATGAAGGCAAGGCAGTCCATACAGCATTCCTTGATTTGACCAAGGCCTTCGACACCATCCCCCACTCAGGGATCATTGACAGACTAACCAACCTAAGCATCAACCCCTACATCATAAGATGGGTAGCCAACTGGCTCACGGACAGAACCCACACTGTGAAAGTAGCGGATTCCAAATATGACCACAGGGGAGTCACAAGTGGCGTCCCACAAGGATCGGTCCTGGGTCCTCTCCTGTTTGGTATACTTCTCTGAAGTTCAGGCCAAAACCAAAGGACTCTGGTTAACCATGTTCACAGATGACTGCAAATTAGGAGCCATTATCGACTCTCAAGCAGACATTGACATCCTACAAAAGGCCTCACTGACACCAATGACTGGTGCCGGAACCATGATCTTAAGCTCAATGCCAAAAACTGCATAGTTATCCCCTTTGGGAAAAACATGATACCCATGAGCTACCACGTTGAAGGTAGCCCTCTCAACTCCCAAGATGTGATAAGAGATCTAGGAACACAAGTGGATAGCAACCTCTCCTTTGACAACCATGTGGCCACTGTAGTTAGAAAGTTCTTCTGTGTGGCACACCTCATTACAAAGGGTTTCTCATCCAGGAAGAAGGACGTCATAATCCCTCTCTACTCATCCCTCATTAGACTCATTATAGAGTACAATGTACAATTTGCCATGCACCTCACTAGACATCTGCAACAATTGGAGAGGCCACAGAAATTCATCACAAAGAGGATCCTAGGACTCGCACACTTGCCCTACACAGACAGACTCAAAAAAAATTACAGCTGTACTCCATCTCATATCACCTACTCAGAGGTGATCTCTGCTTGGCATACAAAGCCATGTCAGACCCAGTGTTACTAGACATGCTTCATCTGAAAAAGACTCAATCCCTCCACACCACACAGTCCAAGGACTTCAACCTCATCACCACAATAAACAGAACCTGCTGGAGGGATAGGTTCCTAACCCAGAGACTACCCATACTCTGGAATAAACTCCCCATTCATATCAAGCATAGCACCTCACTGGCTGTCTTAAAGAAAAATCTTGATTAGTGGATGGGAAACAGGAACTTCACCCCAGGGATCATTTCAGCAGCCTTACTTGATAGGGGCACAGGGAACTAACGTCCAGCAACAAGATGTCTGGGTATGTTTTGGGCTAGGGTAGGGTTGGCTCCAGGGCCATTAGCCTAGTACTCAGCTATGAATCTATGAATGATGATTTGTCTGGGGCCCCTACATGACAGGTGTTCTTACAGTGAGATGAGTGAATTCAGGTTGGTAGTCTTGCACAGTGGACTGCAGTCAGGGTGGTGAGGATTATAAGGTAATGGGCCTTTCCACCTCTGACTCAAACAATTCTTTCTTTGGAAGGTTTTCACATAAACCTAGTCACCCAGCTGCAGATGGTGACAAGGAGGGTCAGGTGGTGGAGGAAGAGATACTGCTGTAAGAAATGAATACATTTGTTTTTCATTATCCATTAGAGTTAATCGTTTCATTTGACACAGGGGGAGCAGCTGGAAGGGCCATTTATTTCTGTTTCAACACAGGGTCCTTTTTGATCTACTGGCAGCAAAAGGCCAATCTTTATTTTTGTTTTATTACCCTGCCATAGTCAGTAAGGTAATTTGCAGCACTTAATAGGAACTTTAAGTCTTTTTCCTGCCAGTCTGTAAAACACTTGCTTTATTTGATTTTGTACAGGGCTTGCACACCCTGCACAAAGGCAGCTGCAATAGTTTAGCTTGTTCACTTGGGTCTGGTATTTTTGAATGCCTATCAAACACTGCTTTAAGATAACTGAAATAATCTGCAGGGGCTTTCCCTTCATTTTGCCAACTTACCTGACACACTTTTGTAATGTAACAATGCTGTCCTTTTATCTATTAGTGCATTTCCTGTGGGTGTAATTTTCTTTATTTAAGCCTTTTCAAGTAACTGTGTTCTTATTTCATTTGAAGTAACTACCTGAAGCAGCTGGTTTAAATCTGTCAAAGTAGGGTTGTAACACTATTATAATAAATACTAGTGCTCCTGTTGGAAAGGTAGAAGCTTGTTTAGAATGATAGGAAGAAGAAAGAAAAAAAAAACTTTTTGATTGTAGATGCCTGTTCTAAAGATGAGAGTTGAAAAGGGGAATTAAGTTGAGATGTAACAGTACCACGTTCACCTTGCATTCAAAATGCAGTAGTCTGAGAACTAGCAGAAACTTGTATAGGAGCCACCTGTACCAGTACATATGGGGGTACAGTAGCTACTGGAGGATTATCATCCTCTCTAGAAGTCTCTGTGTTTTGGCCATCTATATTTTTTTTCCAAAGCTACCAAAACAGGATAAAGGGATCCCTTTTTACTGGTCTGTACTGCCTTCTTAACCTCTTTTCCCTGTGACAACAGTTTTTTTTATTAGCATCCTGTAACCCCATTAATGCTGACTTTTTTTTCCTTTTTAGTGCTTCAGTATACCAAGAATAAAATACTGGCATTTGTTCCCCACTTACTTTGTTTTTCTTCTTTTTCCAAAATACCTTCCAAGTTTATTAATTTATTCCTATCATAAGTCCATTTAATGGAAATACCCCAGCAGAACAATTCTTAGCAAGCTGAAACCAGTCATGCAAATACTTACAACTTCCTTTACCATAATTATGATGCATAAAATATGCAGGTGTTCCCTATTCAGGGACTCGAACCTGCATGCTTATCTTTGTTCCCATTTCTCTCTCTCATTTTTTTTTTAACTTACCTTACAAATCCTTGACCCTGGCAGTTCAGAGGAAAGAAAAATATATATATCAATCCACACACCATACAGGGAGAGAAGGGTAAAATTATTTTATCATACAGTGACAGAGGAGAGGCTTTGATCAGCCGTTTCCAACAGCATCCCCTTGCTTTTGTCCTGTCACAAGATCAAAAGTTACAGCTCCAGCATTGTGAGCAGGATAATGAGGAGGATAGGTACTGTATCCAGAAATGACCACTCTTTCGTACCCTCTGAGGGTAATTTCATACAGTCATACCTGGACTTGATTTAACAAGAGACACACTTATGTCCCAACATGTTGTAGGCTCATAAATTTGAATTAACTCTGCACATATACATCTACATCCCAACATGCTGTAGGCTCATAAATTTGAATTAACTCTGCACACACACATCTACGTTCCAACATGCTGTAGGTTCATGAATTTGAATTAACTCTGCTTCTAACTTTTCTCTTTCTCTCTCTCTTCAGTCATACATCACACAACAACAAAGACAACAGCCATACATTAAAGCAGCACAAAGCAAACAGCCATGCTTCTTACTGTTTTTATCCTGAGGGTAATGCACTCAACACAAGGCACCTCCTTGTGTTAAATTCTCTTTTATATTTAATGAACATGTCCTGAGTTCCTGTGGGGTCCTCCCACTATAATCTTGAGGGTACTGCCCTTGACACAAGACACCTCCTTTTTTTTTATATAGTAATAAATTCTTTCTTTTTTCTTGTGGGAACCACCCACTATTACTTTTACATACATCGAATAAGCAGATTTTTGTCAACCAACTCAGTTATTTAACAAACAGCAACATCATATACTTAAAAAGCAAAGCCAGTCATTCAACAAAACAGTACACATGATATACTTAAAAGCAAAGTCAGTCATTCAGCAAAACAGTACACATGGAATACTTAAAAGCAAGGTCAGTCATTGAACAAAACAGTAAACATTATATATTTAAAAGTCAGGTCAGTCAATGAACAAAACAGTACATGGTATATACTTAAAAGTAAAGCCAGTCATTTAACAACACAATAAACACATTGCCACTATTACTTTGAACTGCAGTTTTATAAAAGAGAAGAAAGAAGGAAAGAAAAGAAAAACACTTTTACCAAAGCCTTTTTCCCATCTCTAGCCTATATGTTTGCACACCCTAAATAGTTTAGTGTCCGATCTCTGACCATTCCATACAAAAGAGTGTGGAATTCACAGAGGAACTTTCTGTGCTAGGCACTTATAATTCTTTCCGCAGCAAGATCAAAGTTCAGATTGCAAGCACGGCACCATAATGTTAAAGTGCAGTTTAAAATATGCATAAATAACATTAATTACCTTTTGGTCTTGAGTCAAGAATAACTTTTCAGGATGTGAAATCATCTGTTTTATTAAATCACAGTGCTGGGGGACTGCCTTGACAATGTTTTCAAATCAGTCCCACCACGCAGCAAAAGCATGCAATGTTTACACCTTTTCCTTATTAGTAACTTTCATGCAGGATTCTGACATTAAAAAAAGGGTCTCTGCAGACACTCATGCTTCTCACTTAATGCTGCACATGAACACTTAATCATGCTTTTAGTAACAATGTTTTAGAAAAACACAAGCCACCTGGCTTGGCAACCAGTCTTGTTTTCAACCTTGTAAATTTCAGTACCAGTAACATTTTATCTCCCCAACATTCCTTGTAACTACCCATCCCAGCCTGGGAAGGTCTGAGCTCACATAAAACAAAGTCTCTTTCACACTGTGTACTTTTCTCCTTCCTGGGCATCCCAGACTCTGTAGACCATATTACATCCCTTAACCCCATCAATACTTTCTTTACCTTCAGTCATCTGTTAATACACTTTACAACTTAATATTAGAATGCAGTTGTGAAACACTTAGAACTACGATAAGTATCTGCGGTTTGCATAACTATGCATTTTATATTACATATTTTAACATACATATTTATTTAATATTTTGTGCAGAAACTGTAAGTTAATATACATTATGTGTAGAATAATCATGGGAGATGCATTTTTCTGTAACACTCTTTGTAGACCTGTAGTACATGGCTGCTACTCTAACCTTGGTCATTAGTGTCACAGGTACATATCTTGCTCATGTCTATGTTAAAGGATTTCAGTACTCTTTTTAGGGGGCATAAACACACTATATCATATCATGTCATGTTCTTGAAGCAATATCTTTTATGGTATCTATCTAATCTATCTCACTACCTTATACAAAAAATACACAAATAGTGGGCATAAGGCTAACAGTACCATTTTGCTGTAGTAAAACTATCTTGCTTGCTTGTCAAACAATGTAAGAATTAGAGCTGATATCAGAACAGGGACATTAAGCCAAACAATGATTAAGGGAGGTGTGTGGTGAAATGTTTTCTAGTAAGAAGTTTTAACACATTTCAAAACATCTGGTAAGAAGTTTTAACACATTTCAAAACATTTGCTGCTGTAAACCCATATTATGAATCAACAGTATTTTCATTAAGCACCTCTTCACATTTTAGAAAGTATATTTGTAGCTTGTTTTATATAAGTGAGAACAAACCCCACCAAGATCAACCAGACTTCTATGAGCCCTTACCATTCTGTGATAAGCATTTCTTCCTCAGGGTCACATCTATCTATCTATCTATCTATCTATCTATCTATCTATCTATCTATCTATCTATATCATCTATCCTTAACAATATTAATGTTTCCAGGCAGGGGTGTTAGAAAACCAAGGTACTGGGAGCAAATAACTAGAGGTAATAGAGTGGGATGAGACAAAAAATTATGTTTGGATGGTAGGCTAGAGACTGCTTTGTCTACCAAAAATTGATATCAGGGTATAGACAAAGTAAAAGAGACAGGGAATCCTAAGTGAAAGACCTGCTGTGGTAGAATTTTTAGTTTAATCTAGGACAGAGGCTACCATTAAAAAAGGGATAATTAGTAGGGCTTATAAAATATTGTATAATAGACTGGAAAAGCAATTTAGAAGAGAACAATGGGAGGACATTTGTATGGCTTCAAAATATACAACAAAATCCAGATGGTTTTGGATCCTTGCTTGGAAGTATTTGTGAAGACTAGTAGAGAAGGGTGAAGGCTGCCAGCCTAGTCATATAGAATGTGCTACATAATTTTGGCATTTGTAAATATAAATATAAAATATAGGCTTGTTTCTTAAATGAAAGAAAACACTGTAAAAATGTGAACTTCAAGATCGTAGCAACATTGCCATCTGCTATAAGGAAAACTAAGCCAAGCATTTGAAATGTTCTTTGAAATTAAATTTATGTTTTGTATGTCCTTTGAAGTTAGAATTTGGAGTCAATGAGTCTGGAGTAAGCATCCTGCCTATTGTTTTAAGGCTAAAGTTAATGACCAGAATTTACACTTGGAATGTCCTTAATTGCTGTAAGTGTAAAATAATGTAAATGTAGTTAATGTGTAGCCTGAGAACTCCAGGAAGGGTGAAAAAAATGATGTAATGTTTTAGCAGAACTGCAGTTTCAATTTAAACTGTGAGAACCAGAGATTATTACGCATTTTTGTCTTGGCATCCATCTCATCAGTACTCTGCCTATTGTCTTAAGTAAGTTATGTTAGAAGTATGTTTTCTTGTAGAAATAGCTAGGACTATAAAGATTAGACTAAGTGTTTTTCTGTTATGTCAGAACTGTACTACTGAATTATTTTAACTTTTTGTGTGATCTCTGAACTCTTGAATAGCACTGTGGTGTAGTAGTATTGTCTTGTGTTTCTAGTATTTATTATTAAATATTTTAAACCCTTTTTCACTGTGGCTGGTTTATGTAGAGATAATTAAACTCTAGAGTACATTGCATGCTTATAAATGATCCTGTAATAAGCCCTTCTAAAGCCTTAAGATTGCTTATGTTGCTCTACTATTGGATAATAATATTTGGACACCCTTTTAAGGGCCTTTGGGTAGCTGATAATTATTAGCTGGTAGTGGCAGGGATTACTACCATATAGTCTGGGTAAAGGGGCACAGCTGGAGAATCTGTGTCAGCCTTTCCCAGGAGTGTCTGTGAAGTTGTATAAATACTTATCTCAATGTGTGGGTGCATGTCAGCTACTTGGGCAGGGACACAAAGCACTGGTTGGACAGAGAGGGTACTGGAGGTTAGCTTGCCAGCTTGGCTGAGATCTAGACTGTATAGCTGTGCCACTGGGGAGTCTTATTGTGGACCTGGACAGCAAGGGAGCAACCAGCCCCAGACTGACTGTGTGCACTTAAGGGAAATTGTACTTTACTGTGTGTATTTATCCTTTCCTCTTATATGAGATGCCCTCTCTGGTGTTAGTGGTGAGGATTGAGGCTCCTTGATTGCTGGGCCAGAGCGTGGGTGTCACAGTATCGGCATAGGTATTTTTATACCCCAATCAGATTTTGAATATTTTTTTTTCTCAGGTAGATGGCAATCTTGGAGGTGTGATGGGGAAGAAACAGGCACATGGGAACATATATTTTGGAAGTGTAATGTCAGCAGGATGTAATGAGTTGGCAGATTCAAAAAAATTCCTACAGAGTACTCCATCAGAAATATTGGTTGAGCAAATGGCTGTAACTAATAAAATGATTTTTTGAGCTGGAATACAGGAACTGAATTGTCTTGACATAGTAATGCCTTAATAAGTTTAATTCTGTTGACTGCCAAAAAAGCAATTACTATAAAATGGAAATCAATGTCTAAACCAACTGTAGTTGAAGTACTGAATATTATAAATGAGATAAAAAAAACTGGAAGAGGGATGTTTAGAAAAGGGAAAGAGCAAACTATTTAGAAATAAATGGAAACTGAGAGAACAATACTTGCAGAATAGTGTTCAGGGGAGGAGGTAGTGTAAGGTTTAAGGGAAGGCAGGAATACAGCAATTTATGTAATGCTGGACTGATGATAGTTAACAAGAATAGGTAAGATCTTGATGCATCGTGCATATAAATGGGAAAATGCTAATATGGTTTTTCTTTTCTGTTAAGGTATTTTTGCCTATATCTTAAGTGATAATTTAATAAAGGTGTTTAAAAATACACAAATAATATCTTGATTTACAAAAGTAACCATTCTTTTTGCCTATTTACATATACTGTTATATCGTAAGTGATAATTTGATAAAGGTGTTACTATATATATATATATATATATATATATATATATATATATAGGAGTTGTTTATAATCTCGAAATACTGAAATGTTGAATTTCAGTATCTCGAGATTATAAACCCAAATGTTTAAAATAGCGAAAGTTCATAATCGTGAATTTGAATATCTGAAATTCGCGGTTATGGCCTTGCGCTACGTGATGTCCGGGATTGTGTGTTTATGGTGCACAGTGCCGTGTGTGGATATAGGTGTTTTTTCAGGTAATTGAGTGTTTTGTAAGGGATTTGAGTGGGGGGTTAGCGTGTGTTTGAGTGTGCTGATATGTTTCATGTGTGTGTGAGTTTGCTTTTGTTTCCTGTTTGTCTGATTTCGGAGTTAGTATATATAAGTAGGGGGGCACACGCCCTCACATGGGGGTGCAGGGGGGCTTGCCCCCTGCTTATGTGTGTATGAGTTGTGTATATGTGTAGTTTTTGTTTGTTTATGTTGTGATGTGGGTGTTTTGGTGTATGTATGGTGTAGTGTATGCGGTTTGTTCGGTGTTTTGAATTTCGTGGTTTTGGGCTCAGGGTTTTGTAGTTTTGATGTTTTGTGGATTCGGTTTCATAGTTTCGAAATACTGAAAATTCGATGTTTCAGTATTTTGAGATTATGAAATGAATCTATATATATATATATATATATATATATATATATATCTATATATATATATATATATATATATATATATATATATATATATATATATATATATTCCAAAAGCTTTTATATTAACATGAAAGGTCTGACTTTGTAAAGAAATATATAACAGTAGGGGCTGTAAGTCATCTTAAAATAAACGTGATCTGAATATGACATGGGCATGAGGAGAGTTCCAGCTGTACACTCTGAGTAAACAAATGGGTCTTCATGTGCAGATACAATGCCTGCATAATGTTTCCTTTTAGATTAGAAGATTCATTACTGAAAAGGTTTGCTGTGGTGACTAATCTAATAATACTATCCACTTCAAGCACATTCCTTGCCTGTGAAATTTGTGGTAGTATATTAATGACTTGATACACAATTGCAAAGATTGCTAAGCAAGACACGTCTGATTTTCACAGGACTTAACTACTTGTATGTTTATGTAAAGCTAATGAAAGATTTCAGCAATTTAAGAAAACACTGTAGTATAAGGTAAGGAAAATCAGTTTTCAAGTTATTTTAATCTTGATTTCATCATTCTTGGCTACATCTTACAGTTCTTGATCATGTGAACCTTGAGTTAAAACAGATATTAAGATAAATTTTGAAGTGCAAACACTGGGATAGTCTTCACCCCCAACATATGAAAAGAGGGGTTGTCAAGGGACAACTTATAAGGTTGAGTCATTTGACCAGCGAATATTCTGTTTTTGAAGGTGAGGTTAACAAACTGACTGGATTTTTTTACAGGCAGGGGATATGATTTGTTTTGGTTACGTAACATTGTTGCTGAAGTTATACCTCTCTAGCTAGCCCATTTTGAGAGGCAATTTCAGTGTAGCAAGTAGGGTGAATCAAAACAACAAGGTGTCTGAACTTACCTTCCCATTGCCCATTTTAGATGGAATGGACATTATTAGGCGTGTTATTAAGGAAATTTGAAAGGTGTTGCTTGGACATTCTGAATTGGTGAAAGTCCTGGGTAATGAACCTTTGTTCACTTATAAAAAGGTATGTAACAAAAGAACTATACTTGAAAGTACATCTAAGACATCACACAATGGGGTAAATGACCCTGTTGGGACTTTTGCGTGTGGTCATTGCAGGCAATGTAGATACATAGCCAATTCAGGTTCTGTTGAGTTGAAACATTTCAAGAAAGTTATTTGGGCAAAGGACAGGTTTACATGTGATTCTGTGGGCATTGTTTATCCCGCATTATGTAATTCTTGTACAAGTATTTATGTTGGCAAGACCATCAGGTCACTAAGTAGAAGGATTTATGAACATGTGTTGGCAGTGAGAAACAAAGACAGGAATGATGCACTGGCACGACATTTTATTATGTAATAATTTTAAGAAATTTACATTCTTTGTTTCAGACAAAGTAGTTTGTGGTCCTTTGGTGGGTAATCTTAAAGCCTTAGAAAGTAGGGAAACTAAATGGCAGATAGCTTTAAGAGCAGACTAACCTCCAGGACTAAATGAAACTATTAACATCAAGTGTTTTCTTCAGTTACAAAAGCTTTGATGTAGTGAGCCAAGCTGTTCACAAAATGGGCTTTATTTGATGAAACACTGTGTAGTAGTTTGTTATTGTTGACTATTATCTATATACATTTTCATGTTTTTATACATATGCAATGTTAAAAAATGTAGTTTATTTTTAAATTTTCATGACATCACAGTGACTATTTAAATAATGTATTTGAAGCATTTTGTCACTGGATGATTTTTTGCACATGACAAGTATTTAAAGGGTGGTTTCAAGTTTTTGTATTTATTCTGATGACGTACGTCGTGTTTTATTAAACGAATGAAAGGTTATAAGCTTTGTGGTCTGTTTCCTTCCTGGTCTTTGGTTTGCTGCTTTTTCAGATAAATTTTGCTGACAAAAAGAATTACAAATTAGATGTGAAAAGAGATTAAACCATCAAATTCAGTTTGATGATGTGGGCACCACAAAGTCTTGTTAATAAATGGTTCACTCTGAAAGGTCTGTAATTTAAATCTGAGTTTAGATGTCTGGGCTGTTTAAAATGATGAATATATTCAAAGAAGTTTGAGAAAGTATGATTCCATGCACATTCAACTGCATGTTCATAAAACATACAGAAATGCATATATATTTATTAATGACCATTTTCAAGAAGTCTTTACCTTTATCACTTATTTTGCCTATGTTGGCCCCATGCAGAATATTCCTTGCATATGGGTAAATGTATTGCCCAAAAGGGCAACAGCTCAATAAGCAATTTATAAATGCGTGTTGCAATAAAACAGGCAGAGGTAACTATTAGCTTTCTACTATAATCAATTTAAGATGGTGTACCTGAATGAATGCCTAATTTATACGTTGTACAGCTTGACATTGGCTCTCTGTTGGAAGTGTGAGACACAATAACATAAATCCTAACCCTTTTGAAAATTAAATCTTTGATTCTGACAAAAAATAATTCTGAACATAGCTGTTACAGTTTTAAGGTTCCTTCTCTCACTCAATCCAGCTACTTATATATTACCAAGTCCAAGATCACCAAACCTTAGAGTAGGATGAACAATCTGAAATAAAACAACCTCAGAATTAGTATACTAAATACCCACTATATAAACTTAAATTGATTACAATTACAGTTCTCTGATTTTCAATGGGCAAACCCCTGACAATGATGTTTCATGGCCTTTAAGGTGTTAGGCAAATAAAGTCAAACTGAAAGCACCTATGCATGAAAGATAGCTGTCAAGTAGGGTTTGTGGAGTTCCAAAACATCAGTATATTGTCTTCTCCAATTAAGCCCCCCCCCCCAAAGAAAACCTTTGCAGCTCCAGGCTAACTGATGTAGGAGGCAAGTTACAAATCCCCCATACAGAGAATTTTGCCCCTTCACCTCCTTACTTCATATAACAACCTCCAAGGTATCACAGCCTGAGGGGAGGTTATATCATTTCATAAAAATGGTTCAACAGTATATAGAAACTTGTATCATATAGTTACTGTAACTCTTAACTGTGCAGATTTTTCCTAGAATGTCCATATTTGGCCTCATATTTTGGTCTGTTCCTCATAAAATGTGTGGTTTTCTGACAAATCACAGAGGATTTCCCTCCCTAAATAATGACATACATTTGAGTTTCAGACTTCATAGCCTTCAGAAAATGCATGCTATCACAAATCCTGTTATTCTAGTAACTTTCTAAACTTATACAAGACATATTTAAAATCTGTTCCTATTTTTGGGCCTCTGTCCCCCCATTATCTTAGGCTTTGACCTGAGTTCTTGCACTAACAGGTTGAGAGGAAAGAAGGTTAATGTTCTGCAGCCTATGTGATTAATACATACTGCAGCATAAAATATAAATAACTAGTGATAGAGGGGTTGGTTACTAAAGCCCACAACTTTTATACAGTTCTGCAGAACATTTCTCTATTTTTCTGATAAAATGTTTTGTCATTTTCAATGGCCCTGGCTGGTGTGACAGCTAGTGATGTTAAAGTGGTACTAACCATACATTTTCATATGATTCACTGGGGTCTATATTACTTCATCAAAGTTTTATTTCCACAAATACCTAATCATTGACCCTTTTACATCGAACATCCATTCATCGAATGTTCACATCAGCAAGCAGTTTTCATAAGGAAAGGAATTACGTGTCCATCACATCGATTATCACACACATTACATTATTTCAAACCCACCAAGTTGGGGGGCTACACAATCCACACTCACCCCACTTATTTATACTGTCATTCGTCCCTCTCTAACATAAATGAAAAGCAGGTGGAGTATTTTGTTTAGATGCTTTAATACATAGAAACCCTTCAGGATGGATAACAGCATCATAAAATATAAGCAAACTGGTTAACAGACAGACCTTACATACATACATGCTTACATCTCAACAGCTTACTACAAAATGGCAGTCAAGCTCGCACATGCTCAGTATTTATACACTTGTGCAAACCCTTGGATAGCTTCTTAAAGCTATATACACACACACTGAAATACATCTTCTCTCTTAAAAATATTGTCCTTTGTAAAATACAATATTAGAGTTTGACATACATTTTTATAAACATTAGAAACAAAACACAATATTCATGTCCAAATTGCCATGTATCTGTTACATGGTTTGGAGATGCAACTGAATATTGTAACATAGCAATCTGGACTGAAATTAGCAACAGGGAAAGTCTTCAGTAAACAACTCATATCAGGAACTTCTGGATTCACCAAAGGAATGGGAATATTCTCTGGAACTTCCTCAGGAACTAGAACACCGGACAACTCACTGTGAGATAAAGAGTCTTTCTCACAGGCTATGTGCTGTGGCATAGGCTCAGACACCAGTATTAAATGCTTCCAATTCCACCTAAAGTCTGCTCCTTGTGATTCTACAATGTATGACTTGGCTCTGGGCAAATATTCTTCACAACTCCAATCCAATCATAACTTCTGGACGTTTGCATCCTTACCACTTCTCCTTCTTGTAATGGATTGAGCAATTTGCTGGTTTTATCATAGTAGGATTTCTGGGTTTGGCGTTTCTTCAACAGATTGGCGTTCACTGACCTGTTGTTCTTGACACATGGAACCAACAATTGACTACTGACTGGTAATGTGGTTCTGGTTTGTCTCAACAGAAGTCTCTAGGCAGATGAACCAAGCTGTTTATCATGAGGAACATTTCTGAGATTCAAGAGATTCAGGAAAACATCATTATTATCTCATTTTGACTTCTCTAGTAACTGTTTTGCACTTTGAACTGCAGGTTCTGCCAAACCATTTGACTGCGGGGTACTCAGGGCTATTCATGACATGAGTGAAGTCCCATTCTTTGGCAAATATTTAGAACTGTTGGCTTGTAAACTGCATGCCATTGTCAGGAATAACTTTGTGCGGACCACCATGTACTGTAAAATGACACTTCATCTTAGTAATGACAGTATTGGATGCTAGGTTAGGAAGTAGGTTAATCTCAAACCAATTAGAGTAAGAGTCTACTAACACCAAATAATGTTGACCATTCCACTCGAAGATGTCAATGGCTACTGTCGACCAAGGTAGTTTAGCAATCTGGTTTAGATGAAGTGGTTCTTTCTCTTAATGTGGCTTTGTACTATTACACACAGAACAAGATGAAAGTGCTCTCTCAATGTCTTATGACATAGAAGGCCAAAATACTAATCCTCTCACCCATCTTTTGGTAGAGTTGGTTTCTGCGTGACCATTATGCAAGACAGTAATGTACTCTTGTTGCAAGGACTTTGAAACAATTACTTTTGGACCTTTCATAATGATACCATTGTCAGACAAAATTTCATCTCTGTATGGAAAATATGGTTGCTCTTCATGAGGTAAACTAGACTGCTTTAATGGCCATCCTTGATTGATAAAGTGGTTGAGCCTTTGTAAAACTGGATCTGTGGCTTTGTGATCTCTCAGCTCATCAAGATGTGTGGAAGAAAAATTTCTCACTTCCTTGACTTCAAAATCAAGGTTCTCATTCTCATGCTGTTCAGTGGTGTTTCTGGGCGATCTGGATAATGTATCAGCAAGATAAAAATGTTTGCCTTCCTTGTAGATAAGACTGAAATTATACTTTTGCAATCTCAGCATCATACATTGCAGTCTGGCTGGAGCTGAATGCATATGCTTTCTCAAGATAGTGACTAGAGATTGGTGTTCTGTATCAGTCTGAATAGGTCTACCATAAACATAATCATGGAATTTCGAACATGCAAACACAATTGCCAAAAGCTCTTTCTCGATCTGAGAATACTGCATTTCAGTTTGGGTAAGAGTTCTTGATGCATAGGCCAAGGGTTGATCCTCTTGTAGAATGACTACACCAAGACCAGATTTCGAAGCATCACAGGTAAGAGCAAATGGCTTGTGAACATCATAGTATCTGAGAGTTGGTGGACTAGCAAGTCTCTGTTTTAGGACATCAAATGCTCTTTGGTGCTGCTCTAACCAAGACTATGATGCATCTTTACATGTCAGTTCTCTGTGTGGTGCTGATATTTAATGTCTGGAATTAACTTGCCTAGATAGTTATCTATACCAAGAAAATGTTGCAAGGCTTGAACATTGTCTGGAGCTAGCATCTCGAGAATGGCTGTTTGCTTAGAAAGGTCTGGTCCTAGGCATGCAGTAGTAAATAAATGACCAACATAAGTAACGTCTTGTAGCCTGAATTTGCATTTCTGTAAATTGATATTAAGATTCACTTGACGTGCTCTTTTCAGAACTTTTCTGAGGTTTCTGTCATGCTCAGCTTTGCCATTACCTCCTACTACTATGTTGTCAACTATAATTGCACAAGCATACCCAAAAGTTGCTCTATTGCACAGACAGATTTCACTTTTAGAATAGATTTCCAAATGGCATTCTCAAAAATCTGTACCTGCAAACCAGAGTACTGAATGTAGTGAGCAATGCTGATTTTTTGTCAAGATGAATTTGCCGAAATGAACTCTTTGCATCTAAGACAGAAAAAGAACAGTGGCATTTGGCATCAAGGCTGCGACTTCTTCAACTGTACGCATTGGATATTAAGGTCTTTTTAGTGCTTTGTTCAAATATCATGGGCTAATACATATTCTGATGTCATCTGAGCTTTTCTAAAGAGGCTACCACCATGGAAGATTCCTACTCATTTGGTTCTGCAACTGGACAAATCACACCTTGTCGCACTATTTTATCTAGCTCAGCTTTGACTCTGTCCTGCATGGCTACTGGAATTTTTTGAGGTGGCCTGATAACTGGATTGACATCTGGGTCTAACTTCATGGAGTATACAACTGGAAGCTGCCCTAATTTGTCTTCAAAAAGATCAGCATAGGTAGAAAAAATGTACTGGGTGAACTTTGAGTAGTGTTCTTGCAAGCTAACATGGTAGACATCCTTATTAAATGAAAGCAGTCCTATTTTCAAACTGTCTCTAAGGCCTAATAATGATTGGACGTGCCTCTTAACCACATAAAATAACAAATCTTAACATCTCCCAGCAGAGTAACATGAAAGCACTGCTGAGCCTTCAGTCTGAATTTCTTCACCACCATGAGCAACAAGCGTCGCACACCTTGCCAAATCAAGCTTTTCAGCATGACACACTCTAGCAAATGTTTTGGTGATACAGCATTGGACTTGGAACCTGTGTCCACTTTGAGCGCTATGGGTTTTCCATTTATCCAAACACTACAAAATGCTTCATTCTTTGCCCTTAAATCTACTGCATTGACTGTTTCATGAAGCGCTGATAAACCATCAACATAAAGAGTAGGGTTGCAGCTCTCTAATTGATCAATTTGTTTCTTAAATGTTCCCTTTTAATGAAAGAATGTGGGCCTTTTGATTTACAAAACTTTTTGAACTGATTCCACTTATTGCATTTCTGGCACTGCTGACCAAAAGCTAAACATTTTTCCCTTTTAGATTCATGAGTTCCACCACATTTATGACAGTTGGCAACGAAACTCGGTTGGGGCCCATGCTTTGAGTTTACTGATTCACTGTTATGCTTTGCTGAGACTGTGCGAACTCTGTAATTTGATGTAAAGTTCTGGGATTTACCAGTGGGTGCTGCAGTTGCTACAGTTGCTGCCATGTGCTTGGGACTGTTTCTTTTAACCATGTGCTGCATATTAACAACATGAACTTTATCACTATGCCTTCTATAGCTATTCTCATTTGTAGGCATATTTGTGTGCTTTTCTGTTAGCTCCTATATCTGGCAAATCTCAATGGCTTTATTCAAAGTTAAATCATTATCATGAAACAAAATCTTTCTCAACCATCATCTTTAATACCACACACAAGTCTGTCTTTTATCAACTCATCCCTTAAATCACCAAATCTGCATGATTTAGCCTTATTTCTCAAGTCATTTATATATGCTGCAAAAGTTTCAACAGGCTTTTGATCTCTTGTGTAAAATAAGTGCCTTTCCATTGTAATGTTTGTCTGGGGGTTACACATTTCTCTAAATTTACATTTTAAGCACTCACGGTCCTCCCTTGACTCAGCTGGTACAACAATATGACGGTTTTCCCCCTCTCCTGCATAGATAGCAGGTGCACACACAAATGAACATTCCCTTTTTATGGATTCTGACCCAGCTAAATTAATCAGAATAAATGCTTTTGTATGGTCATCTTTATCAGAAAATGCAGCCTGTATGAAAATGTTGTGCTCTTGCTCAAACATTATCCAGTTCTCTGCAATATTATACTCAAACGCAAATGCTCTGGGTTTTCGAAATCTATATGTCATGCCCACAAAGTATGCACAAACACACTGAAAATATGGCCCTTGTAATTATGTATGAACAAACTGTTCTGTGAGCTTGTAGTAACATTCAAATGTACAATAAACCCTTCAAAATACATTACTTTGCGAAATATGCTCTGAAATGGCTGTATTCTGTGAAATAAATTTACTGTAATACTGCACAAACATGCGACCGCTTTATACACTTCTGATAACTCGAATATCATTAATTAATATGAAAAATACGTGCTTAGCGAAAATGCATCCATTTCCTCTTATTTTATTAATTGTATGCAATTCGGACTTTATTTCAAACATTTTCCATAGTAATTTGAATCCTTTTATCAATATTGGATATATCTGTTTATTCTAATATTGTTTAGAATTTTTTGTATGTCTCGTTTCATATTTTGCAAATAAGAAATAGTGCTGAGCAAGTTTTAACATCTGAAATTCATTTCTGACCTATTTTGCGAAGTAGAGATGATTCACTGCTGTATATTCCTCCAGTTTCAACTGAGTGCCTCTCAATCTCAAACTGAAGACTCTGGATTCCATCCTGGCCTCAAGTCCTTTAGACATGTCGCTTCTGACATCATGTCACTCGTCCCTCCCTAACATAAATTACAAGCAGGTGGGGTATTTTGTTTAGATGCTTTAATACACAGAAACACATCAGGATGGATAGCAGCATCATAAAATATAACTGAATTGGTTAACAGACAGACCTTACATACATACATGCTTACATCTCAACAGCTTACTACAAAATGGCAGTCAGGCTCACACATGCTCAGTATTTATACACTTGTGCAAGCCCTTGAAGAGCTTCTTAAAGATATATACACACATTAATCTACATATACCAACTCCGAGATCGCACTGCATTGGGAAAAAGGGCAAATTTCTAATGACTGCCAACTGACTCCCTTCCCTATGAAAACTGTTCACAAATGTGAACATTCGATGAATGGATGTTCAATGTAAAGGGATTGATGATTAGGTGTTCGTGGAAATAACATTTTGATGAAGTAATAAAGACCTGATTCACTGCCCTAAATCTAATTGTTTATTTATTTGAAAATGTGTACAAATGAACCAAACAGCTTGCAAAATAAACTGTTTTCAAATAGTTTTTGAAGGAGTTGGTGTATTTATCAACTATGCACAATGATGCAGAGATCATTATTTCTTATACATTTTAATTCAACTAGCAGCCTTAGATTACATTATTATTTGATAACTAGTTTGACAGCTTTGGACAAGTCTATTTATGTTGAATGCAAACAGATCTTCAGCTCCCTAATTTATTGATGCACCTGAATATTTAGGAATGCAGCTTCCCTCTCCATCATTACTGCAGAAGAGGGTAACAAAGATCCTCCACCCTTCCTAACACATTGATGAGTACTGCACAAGAAAACAGAATGTCCTGCACTCCCACCCTCAGGCATTTGACTGTGGAGAGTAACTACATATAGCCAAAAGATTCACTTTCTTAAATTCAGATATTCTCATGATGTTCTACCATCTTACAGGGCATTCAAAAACAAGTTGGGATGTGCACCCTAATGTAATTAATGTGCTTAAGGGTGTTGCTGTGTTTAAAAACTAAAGGCATTTATAACAGATAACTACACTGGTAACAGTACTGCATGCTCTGTCAATTCAAATTAGTTCAGAAAATAGCTCACCTCTGACTGCTTGGATCGAAAATCTTTCAGAAATGAAATGGCAAATGACTGCCTTAGAGGAGTGTGTGTGCTGTTTCTACATGGTTGGCCATTTGTACTGCTTAAAGAATTACGACTGCAAAACTGATGTCTGCATGCAGATTACATGGTAGTGTATGTCCATTCACTCAGTAGCATATAAGAATTGTTTTAAAAGTAACTTTCAAAGCCTTTATTCCATTAAAAAATACGGCTTAAAGAAATGTACAGTTTGATGGGCTTTGTTTTACCCAGCCTAAACTGTTCCCTAGTTTGAAGACTAGTAAGATTTACTGCAGGGTGCTGGGCCAGCTTTAAGGATAAGTGAACCTGCTGTGTCTCTTATGAGTCACACAGAAATTAGAACAGGTCAATTAAAGAGTCCCACAGAAGTTAGACCAGGTCAATTAAGGTTAATTATCTGTGAACTGAAGGTTGAGCTAGGAACTAAACATTATATTTAATGGCTAAAATAAAACATTTCAAGGCTTTACTGGAAAGGCTCACCCAGACTCTGCCACAGCTTGCTGTGAGGGGAAAGGTTAGTTTGTTTTTGCTTTTTTGTATTTTGTATTACTTTACTGTCTTCTTCTGTTTAGTATATTGTGATTTCTTTTCTTTACACTGTGCTTTACTTGTATTATGCTTTTAGATGCACATTAAAACTAAGAAAGAGACCACAGCTGTGTCTGTTGTGAATCACACACAAATTTTTTTCCCCATCTTTCTGCCCTGGTGCTGTGTTCATAAACACAACCGTCTTTCCAGCTGCCTGCCCCTTATGTTACTTTGACCACATATCTGCTTCCCTCTCCCCTTTCACTGGCTGTTATGAGTAAGTGCAAAATCATCATTTTGTGAAATCACTCTCCTTCAACTAATTAAATTTATCGGCCATCCCAATGTATTCCATAGAACCAGAATACAAAGTGCACACCCCTTTCAAGCTATCTTTCTCTTTTAAAATTAGTGGCTATCCACTTAGAAAGCTTAAGTTACTCCCTTTCATATCTAACTGCTTAGTGCACACTGCAGTGTTTAGGATATTAAAGCATTTTTTTACATCTTACCTTTAAAATCTGCAACATCTATTGCAAGACCACCACTTACTGGAGAGCCCACATTCTGTCTCAAATAGTCATCTTGGGATTAGTGCTTCTGTTTTCTCCTGGTGACAGAAGGAGCATGCAGACATTATTTCCTGGAGACTGCTGATCACCAGAAAGCCTAATAACTGCTTCATAGGTGACAGCTTGGAAATTGTGCTTATATTCTGCTCCTGGTGAGAGGAGCAGAGTGCATTTATTCCTGTGTCTGGCTGAGAAGTGAGTGTCTGTACTTGAAGATTCCTGATTGGTCTGGTTGTTATTCAAGGCATCTACTAAGAAAAGTCTAAAACAAGCCTACAGACCCTTGCATCATCTGGAACAAGACTGTGGATCACCAAACAGGCTGTGGCTTGCTTCTCATCTTGGGATTGATGCTAATGTTTTGCTTCTGGTGAGAGAAAAAGCAAAGGAGCATTGTATCCCAGCAGAGTGAAGTGTAGTGAGACCAGCACTTGTAGTAGTCAGGCATTAGCCATTTATGCAACTTCCCTCTTTTCATCATTCTTGACAAGTTAATTCTTTGTTTTCAGTAAGTACTGCTTGATTTGTTTCTAAGTTCAGAATATCTGGCTAAATACTTCATCCTTAAATTTTCAGTGTCTACTTATTAGTTTCCCCTCAAGTGTTTGGCAGTGCCCTTTACAGACACATACACCTTGAGTGATGTTTTTCCTGTAAAATAACAACTGAAATCTCACAAATACCTAGTTGCACACAGGACAACTAGTTTGCAGTGACAAGCACTGTCCCAAGGGTTGCAAACCAGATACTCCTGATACTGCTTTATTTTCTCACTACAGCTGTCTAATCAATAAAGAAGGGTCTGTTGCCATGAATATGAACTTTCCCCACTATCTTCATTAACAGTTTGGTGGATATGGGCATCCTGAGGCAAAGCAGAAATTACCTCATATTTACTGACAACCAGTTAATTCTCAAACAGATGTGGTATTTGAGGGATGTAGTTACACGATGTAACTGAAGGCAAAGTTCTCACATAAAAGTACTCCTAATGTCAATAAGGTTGTCAGTAGTACACATCATACACAATTCAAAGCAGACATATAGACCCACATATGCTGAGGCACTTAAATATAACCTCCCTAACCCCCAAAGACCTCCTAGATGAAGTACACATAACAAATACCCTCAGTATCCCCAAATGCACTCTTTCAAAACAACACCCACATCAACACATACAGCCACATCTCATGGAGCCTCTACTTTTAAGCCCATAAGACATGTCACCACACAATCCAACATTCTGGTTATTGGAAATACACTGATGTCCCTCTTATCAGGCTGAGTAAGGAGAAAGTCACAGTCAGTTGCTTATCAGGGGCTAGGATTAACCACATTACGCACCCACTCAAATCATTGGACCACAAATACCAGTATGACTCTGTCATAGTCCATGTGGGTGTAAATGACCTGAGACATACCTCTCTAGACTATATGAAGAGAGACATCATGGAACTCTCGTAATGTGTGTCCCAGGCTGGTATTAGCCTAGCATTGAGCAGCATTTTACCTTCTCCCAGGATGATGCCACAATACTAACAAAAGATGACTGACTTTACTAATTGGCTTAGTTTCTAAGGGGGTGCAGTATTAGTATGGAATGAGATGGTCAACAGACCACGCTACTTTGCTAGAGATGGTCTGCACCTCTCCCTCTAGGCTTTCAAATATTAGCTAAAACATTGTCTTCTCCCATAGTGCCTCTTTTAGGCAATGTCAAACTGAAAGTACTTTCGACATAATCAGTCAAAACCAAGAAAATCTAAAGGTACTGCTGTTTAATGCTAGTAGTCTAAACAAAAAAAACTCCACTACCTAGAAGCTCTCTTCATCCTAGAGAATTCTGATGTCTTTGTGGTCACCGAGACATGGTTTAAAGCTGCAGAGAGCACACCAATAGTGCAAGGTTATAATGCCTTCCACACATTTATACCAGCTACTATACAGACAGGGACTAAAGGTGGAGGTGTCTCAATTTACATCAAACATAAATACACCTCAATGCTGGTCAAAGAAGACAATGTACTTGAGCTGCTCCATGTTCAAATCACCATAGGCAAAATCCAATACCACTTCCTTGCAGGCTATAGGTCAACCCTCTATGAGCCAGGAAACTCATACCTTGTATTTAAACTTATTGGAAACACTCACTATCCAACCTAATACCATATTTATGGGTGGCTTTAATTACCCTACTATTAACTGGGAATCCTAAGTGACACCAAATGTACAGGCACAGAGATTCCTGGATTTTGTAAACACAAACTCCCTGGACCAGATTGTTAAAACACCAGCCAGGGTTGCAACCATACTGGATCTGGTCCTCACTAATGTGGGAGAGTGCTGCACACCCCCTAGTGTAATGCCTTCACTGGTAAAGTCAGACCTCAAAATGGTCTCCTTTGAAATAAAAATAAAACCTGGGCCCCCAGCTAACCCTGGAATATTCATCAACCACTCTAAGACTAACTTCCTGCTATTAAGTGATAACCTGGCAAAATTTCAAGCCCCGATTAACCCTGAGAACACAGCTGCCTTTACAGAACTGTTCAAAGAAAATCCTATACAAGCATGTTAATAACTGCATAGAGGCAGCTGTATACACCAGAAAGAAGTACAGAACTAACTCAAGAAACGATCCACCCTGGTGGAATCACAAAAATCCATAGGCTGTATAACAGAAGGAAGAAAATCATGGCAAAAATTAAGAGGTGCAGCATCCAGCAGGATAAAAACACTCTCATCAAACTAAACAAACAACTCAGAGGATAAATAAAGACTACCAAAGTCAAATCTGAGGTAAATTTGGCCTCCCAGGCCAAGGACAACCTTAAGGCATTCTTTAACTTTGTCTGCAGCCTCAAAGGCAATGCACGTTTGTATGCAGAGCTCATTGTAAATGGAGCCACCTATACTGAGACAGAAGATATAGCAAACCTACTGGCCGATAAATTCAGCTCCAACTTTACCACTCTCTCCCCTCACCCTTCCCTCAGGAAATACCATGAAATATAACTTCCCCTGCTATCACTAGGGAATAGGCCCTTAATGTCCTCTCTAAGGCCAAGAACACTGCATCAGTAAGCCCAGACAATATCCCAGGATGCCTTCTAAATAGCATGGAACATGACCTATCAGGCCCCTTGGAATTGCTATTTAACTGTAGCCTCCAAAGAGGCTTTGCGTCTCATGAAAAGAGAACAGCAGCAGTCATCCCTCTGCACAAAGGTGGGCCATCTACAGACCCTGGAAACCATGGAAAGAATTATGGAAATAATCAGCAGTGATTTAGTAAAACTCCAGACACTGGACCCAACCCAGTTTGGTTTTGTCGTGAGCAGATCATGCCTATTCAACCTGGTGGGCTTCTTTGAGAAGGTCACCAAAGCAATGGATGAGGGCAAAATGGTTCACACTGCCTACCTTGACCTGACCAAGGCATTTAACACAATACTCTGCTTGGGCATTGTTGACAAACTCAAGAGGTTAGGTATAAACCTGTACATCACCTGGTGGATAGCCAGCTGGCTCACAGACAGGACCCAGGAAGTTAGCACTGGGGAGTCCACCTTTACAAAGAGGGCAGTCACAAGTGGAGACCCTCAGGGACCGGTCCTTGAACCGCTCCTTTTTGGCATTTACTTCTCTGAAGTCAAAGCTAATGTCAGTGGTCTCTGGCTGACTACAGTTGCAGATGATTGCAAATTAGGAGCGGTCATTGAATCCCACACTAACACAAACAACTGGTGTCAAAGCCATGGACAAAAACTAAATGCCAAGAAATGCATCCTTCAGGAAGTCATCCATCCCTGGTAACTATCATATTGACAGCACACCCCTTAGAGATGACCAGGGACTTAGGGACACACATAGACAGTAATCTAGCCTTTGACCATCACGTGTCCACAGTAGTGAGGAAACCATTCTATGTTGTGCAACTTATAAACAAACATATGGCATCTAGGTCCAAGGAAATCTTTGTCCCACTGTATTTGGCATTCATCAGTATCCCCTTTGGTATATACCTAACCATACATATCAAATAAATGGAATTACCACAGAGGTTCCGCACTAAAAGAATACAGGGCATAAGTAAAATGTCCTATGCAGACCACCTCAAGGCCCTATCCTTGTATTCTGTCTCCTACAGGCTGTTGAGGGGAGATCTATGCTTGGCATACAGGGCATTGTCAGACCCCACTCTGATGGACCTTCTGCATATCCACAAAACAAACAGCACCAGAATTGCCTGTTCTAAAAACTTAAACCTTGCCTGTGATATAAATAGGACCTGCTGGAGAGAAAGGTATGAATTCCAGAGACTACCCCATCTCTGGAACAGGCTCCCCATCCATGTGAAGCAGAGTTCCTCCCTAACCCAATTCAATTGTAACTTGGACAACTGAATAGGGAAGAGAAAATTCATCCCTGGTTTGGCACCTATGGCTCTCATGGACACAGGCAACCTGTAAAACGTTCATCTCCCAGGCCCCTGCTTATAAATGCTTCATCTCCTAAGCCCCTGCTTACACTTATCAAGGGTACCAGAACTTGTCAGAGATTTGGGATGCACGGCTAGGCTTAAATAGGCCCTTGGGGTCATTAACCTAGTAAACATCTATGAAGTGTGGGTGCCGTTATGTTTTTCTTATCTTTACTTTTTTTTTTTTTAGAACAAAATATCTTTATTCATCAGCAAAACCAACATTACATTTTTTGACATTCCACATTCATAGTATCTTCTTTTCTGTTGCTGGCAGCAAGCTAATTTATCTTTCTCCCCATTTTTCCCTACAGCATACATCAAAGCCTTGCCAGTACCAACATACACATTACTCTTTATCTTTCTTAAATTATGTCTTTGTCACATATATTTCTTATATTTAACACCGGAATTGTATTAACAGCCCTAGTTCTGTGTCATTCTGACAACCTCCCATTATTGCAGGTATTTATTTTCTTGTATTCTTGCTTCTCAACTTAATAGTACTTATGTACACTTCCAGCATGGTGTATTATCATTTGTCTTCTTGACAGCTGCTTGTTTATATTATACCCTTTTATCTCCACATTGATACAGGCTGCAATCAAGGTTTACGATATTCACAGAGGTGTTGATATCATCTCTCTCTCCTTTTTTTAACTGTAACAAACCCCTTCAAGAGCATAGTTTTATATCATCTTTTATATCTAGATAACCACAACTGTTTCGTATTAGAAATTTGACATTTTTTTTCAATGTTTTTAAATCTTTAAATATATACAGACCCTCTTCCCCCTCCACAGACGAGCCAATTGTATATATTTTTTTCTGTCTCATCTCTTCTTCTCCATCTGAATTTCCTACACTGTAAGTGATCATGTAGTCCATCCTCCGACCCCATGAATGACCTCTGTTGTTCACTCCAGTTCTGTATTCTGAGCCCACTTATACTTCTTTCTGTGTTTTTCTTTTCCCTTTTCTCCCCTTTCTCTTTTTCTGCTACCTCTAACTATTCCATCATTTGTTTTATCTCTCCTGTCCCTGGTGTCTCTTTTTTCCACTTCTTAGTTATCGCTTTTTATATATTGTAATCTGTAGCCCTATCAACACTCTACTTTCCTCTGCAATTGTGTTAATAGTATCCCAATAAATATTGCTTTTTCGTAAAAACGTCTCCCAGAAAAACATTTTAACACTATCTCCTTGATTTGTTGCCTGAATACTTCGTCTTTGACAGTCCCAAAAAATATGCACCCATGTTTCCCTTCTGCCTCACAACTCCAGTATATCCCATATACAATAGGGAATATTTTCATTGATCTATGCGGTGCATAAAAGTATTTGTCAAAGCATTTCCAAGCAAATATCTTGAATTTACAGGCTTGCAAGACTGTCTTGGGTAGTTCTATTATTTTCCTCTATTCCTCTGTGTCTATTTTCTTTCCTACTTTTCTTTTCCATTTATTTTTTTGATCATGTATATTTTTCCTTCTACTTCTTGCAACAATTGCATTGCTATATGAAACCTCTAGTCTGTCTACCTTCTGCCCTCTTTTTTTTTCTATTTCTTGTATTATTTCCAGGATCTGTTGTTCTTCCCTTATATTTTTTAGTTATTCCTTTCCATATCCTTCCTAGCCCTCTGTATTCCCATTCTAAGATCCTTGCTAGGTGATATTTTTTCTGGAATCCTTTTCCATTTTTTTTAAATCTGTCTCCCACTAATACTTCAGACCACTTTCTAACTTTCCTTTTTTCCTACTCCATTTCTATCTGATTTCTGATTTCCAATTCCCTGGCATCTATAACCTATTGTGATAATCCTGTCTTTCCATTTTCCTAACTCCCCTTTTTTCCCATTGTAAGCCAAAAACTTTTTTTGGTTTCCTTTGTTCAAGCTAGTTTTAAATTCCTCCTGTCCATGGCCAACGGCATCTCTATTACATCTGTTTTGTCGGTTCCATTCTGCTTTCTGTCGCAAATCATCTCTTTCCAAATGGAGGTGTAGTCTATGTCTACCATTCTTAGCATGTTTTCTCCCATGCAAGCTTGTAGTTCTCTCTTTGTAGCTGGTAATCCTAATCCTTCTTCCTCTATTGGCTTAATTAAAATACCCCACTCTACCCTTGATTTCTTACCATCTTTAATGAAGTTGGTCAATCTTTGCTTAATTTATTTAAGAATCTCAGTTAAGGGCAGCTGTCAAAATACCTGACCTGGGTATATGAATAAAGGTAAGACACACATCCTAATTATTTGTAATCTTTGATTTAAGTCCCATTTAATTGCTTTCCAGCCAGCTAATTGTGTTCTCACATTTGCATATACTTTTTGATGGTTTCTTCTAATGCACTTTCTACTGTCTTTTTCAACCATATCTCCAAATATCTTATTTCTTCTTTCCATATGCTCTCCTTTCCTCCTTCATTACTGTTTATGTTTGCTGGGATATCTGATGCCTGTGTCTTTTCTCTGTTCACCTTGTAATCTGAAATCTACCATACTCCTTCAATATATCCTATATTACCCTCAGGTTACTTTTGGATACTGTCAATATTAATAAAATATTGTCTTTATATAATGATATTAATAACTCCCCCCATGTATATCCTTTTATTGGTGTTCTTCTAACTCGCTGTGCCAGCATTTCTAAATATAGTGTAAACATTAATGGGGAGAGGGAGCAGACTTGTCCTATGCCTTGTCCTATTTGTACCTCATCTGAGAGTCTAGCTCTTATGTTCACACTTGACATTCAGTTCTTATAACAGTGCTTCAATCAATCTAGCCATTTTGTTGTGAAACCTACTTGTCTTTTAGCTCCCATAATATCTCCACCTCACTCAATCACATGCTTTTTCAGCATCCAAAGAGATTATTATACCGACTGATTTTTCTCTTATACCTCTTGTATAATCAATAATGTTGCTCATCTTGTCATGATGTAATAGACGAGTCTTTGTGGGTTCTGTTCAAGCAGCTTCATTATGTACAAACACATTACAGTTATAGCTATTAACTTTAACTTGGGTAACTTATATGTAAACTAATTATATTCATTCTCACATGCTTACTTTCTGGCTGCACTTTCAAAATGGCACTAGGTACAACACATGCCTGCTATTTAAATATGCATGTTCCCCACTTGCTATGCTTCTTAAAGACATCGCGCACTACGCTCTACATCCTCCCTATTTTTAGAATATGCTATGCAGAGGATATCAGTTAACATGCAAATAATCCAAATAGCATTTTTGTCATGCATTATACAAAACTATGTACATATATACAGTTATGTCCACGTCGCCGTGTATCTCACACCTGGTCGGGACATGCGATCAAATTGTGTGATGTAAAACTGGGAATCACGCTTAGCAAATGGAGCCGTCTCTTTTCATTGTTCGATCTTAGGAGTATCGGGAACATTCTCAGGACTGGAATCAGATGGTATTACATGTTCTGGAACAGGAACAATGTCTGGATTGCTCTGAGATCTAGAGTCTATATGCTGTGATAATAATTCTGGTACAGGAAGGAGATACCTGCGATTCCTCTTGTACTCCACACCCTTGGATTCTACAAAGTAGGATCTCAGCTCGGTACATATACCTGTTACTTGACCAATCCGGTCAAAACATTTCGCTATTTGTAGCCTCACTTTAAACTTATGAAATAAAACCACAAACAAAGAACTTAACAAGAACCAAAAATAAAACCACAAACAAAGAACTCGACAAGACAAGGTTCTTGTTGAGTTTGTTGTATCCTCACTGTCTCTCCTTCTTTCAACAGAGGAAGAAATCTGCTTGATTTATCATAATTTGATTTCTGGAGAGAATGCTTCTTGAACAATTGGGCTCTGATGGTTCTGTTGTTTTAGCTTTAGGCCTCAATAAACTGGTAGTAATAGGCATTGTTGTTCTAGTTTGCCTGGATAGAAGTCTCTGAGCAGCCGAGCCAAGTATATCGTCACAAGGTATGTTTCTGAGATTAAGTAGATTCAAAAAGACATCGGTATTTTCACACTTTGACCTTTCAAGTAATTGCTTTGCACTCTGCGCTGCATGTTCAGCTAGTCCATTTGACTGTGGATATTCTGGACTACTAGTAATGTAAAAAATCCCATTCTCTTTCAAATTAACACCAAATGCGTGATAAGAGACCTTGGGACCCAGGTGGACAGTAGTCTCTCCTCTGATAGTCACATCGCCACAGTAGTCAGGAAGTCCTTCTACGTGGCACACGTCATCATAAAAGGGTTCTCATCCAGGAAAAAAGAGGTCATTGTTCCCCTCTACTCATCACTCATTAGACCCATTATAGAGTACAACGCCCATTTTGGAATGTACCCCACAAGACATCTGCAGCAGCTGGAAAGGCCACAGAAGTACCTCACAAAGAGGATTACTGACCACCTCAAAAGACTCCAGCTTTACTCCGTAGCATATTACCTACTCCGAGGTGATCCCTGCCTAACATATAAAGCTATGTCAAACCCAGTGCTGTTGGACATGCTACACCTAAAGAAATCCCAGTCCCTCCAAGCTACACACTTTAGGGACCTAAACCTTGTCACCACAATAAACAGGACATGCTGGAGGGATAGATTCCTGTCCCAGAGTCTTCCTATACTCTGGAACAAGCTACCCCATCTATGTCAAGCAAAGTTCTTCATTAGCACTCTTCAAGAAAAATCTTGATGAGTGAATGGGAAATAGGAAATACACCCGGGGATCACTTCTGTGTCTCTGCTGGACAGTGGCACAGGAAAATAACTTTTTTGGGTGGCATAAGCTATGGTACCTTGCTTGTAGACCCTTGGGCCGATAGACTAGTACCTACCTATGAACCTATAACTGACTAGTAAATTGAGTACCAATTGTCAGAAATAACTTTGTGTGGACTACCATGGACTGAGAAATGACATTTCAACTTGGTAATAACAGTAGTGGATGTTAAATTAGGTAGTAAGCCAATCTCAAACCAGTTCGAAGAAGAATCTACCAATGCTAAGTAATGCTGATTGTTGCACTCAAATACCATCAGTGGCAACTGTTGACCAAGGTAGTTCAGGAACTTGACTTAGCTGAAGTGGTTCTCTTTGCAAATGCAGTTTAGTACTATTGCATACTGAACAAGAAGAAAGTACTTTACCAGTGTCTTTCACTAGGGAAGGCCAAAATACTAGTTATCTCGCCCTTCTTTAAGTAGAGTTGGAACCTGGGTGACCACGATGCAAATCTGGATATATTCATGTTGTAGGGAAGCAGGAACAACAATTTTAGGACCCTTTGAAAATAATGCCATCAACATCTCATCTCTGTAAGGAAAATGGGTATGCACTTCAGGTGGTATACTAGATTGCTTTGACGGCCATCAAGCATTAATGTAGTGGTTGAGCTTTTGCAAAATTGGATCAGTCTTTGTATGATCTCTCAGCTCATCAAGTCTCGTGGTAGAAAAATTACACACTGCTATTATGTCAAAGTCAAAATTCTCTGTATCAAGCTGTTCTATTGTATTTCTGGGCGATCTGGATAAGGTATCAGCCAGATAAAGAAGTTTGCCTTTTGTATAGACCATTTTGAAGTTGTACTTTTGCAGTTTGAGCATCATTCTTTGTAATATCACTAGAGCGGAATGCATAGGCTTCTTTAGAATAGTAGAGAAGGTAAATGAAGGCAAACTCTTAGAAAAACCAAGCAGCAGTTTATTTCGTGAGCGCTTTCGGAAATGGACAATACCTTTCCTTCATCAGACACAAATACAGTACATCACATCTTATTTAAAACTTCAATTAAATTAATCAATTAACCAATTAATCAACACAATCAAAATTAAAAGTAAAAGCAACCACATTTACTAAGAAAATGAATGTGTGTTTAAATACAAAAATATAAATTCAATTACATTCAATAAAATTTTTTAAAAACTATTTTTATAAAACCAACCACCAAAATTCTATCTGTTCAGGGCTAGTAATTTAAGCATACACTTAATAGAAAGTGTTTCATTAAGACCTGGAAAAAGGTCAGGTCAGGGTTGATGTGAGGGGTGGCCCCTGGCAGTTAACTTTAGAATTGGAAGAATTAAAATGGCAAATTAGAACAGCTTCTCACCTTTTTCCAGGTCTTAATGAAACACTTTCTATTAAGTGTATGCTTAAATTACTAGCCCTGAACAGATAGAATTTTGGTGGTTGGTTTTATAAAAATAGTTTTTAAAACATTTTATTGAATGTAATTGAATTTATATTTTTGTATTTAAACACACATTCATTTTCTTAGTAAATGTGGTTGCTTTTACTTTTAATTTTGATTGTGTTGATTAATTGGTTAATTGATTAATTTAATTGAAGTTTTAAATAAGATGTGATGTACTGTATTTGTGTCTGATGAAGGAAAGGTATTGTCCATTTCCGAAAGCGCTCACGAAATAAACTGCTGCTTGTTTTTTCTAAGAGTTTGCCTTCATTTACCTTCTTTAGTTTGTTTGGTTTTTCGTTTGCTGATGTCTCAAGAGGCAGCCTTAGAGAATACCCAAGTTTCATTGTTTTCCCCTGTTGTCGGTTTGGGGAGTTCTAGCAACCAACCTGGAGAGGCGAATGCCACCGGTGATTTGACGGCCCTTCTACATGTCTTAATGGGCCGCGTTGATTCCCTTTCTCAAAAGGTTGAGAAGTTGTCGGGTTTTGCAAAACCCGGAAATGACTCTCTTCGAGTTTCGGAAGTTCTTGGGGGTCCTGCAGGAGCAGGAACTCCCTCTACAACAACATACGCTAACGTTGTTTCTCCTTCTGGTCGGGAGAATATTGTTCAAGTACAAGGGAACTGTTTAATCCAGGGGGTTACTCGCCCATCTGACGCAAGTTCTAATGCAGCTATCCTGAGCATTGGTGGAGTTAATGAAAGAGACGCTGCACCAACGCTTTCATCATTTTTGGGAAACAATAATTTTTTGGCGATTCGAGGGTGGCTGTTGTATCTTCACCTTCACCACTTTCACCAACGAATAATTTAGCAGGTACTATTCATATATTTGACAACAAGCTTTTTCGTTTTAAAAAACTTCAGCTTGAAATTTCCTACTTAGAAGAATGTCTTAGTAAAGAAATTGTGCCCAAAGGTTTAAGGCAATGGCGTTACCCTGTTGAGCTTGTCAATCAGTCAGAATTCCATTTGGAGTTATTTGCTTTATTTAATAAACAAGGCTTTGATTTTATAAGACTGCTTATTAACCATTACAAGACTGAATGTGTTGGGCTTAAAACGGATCTGGAAATATTGGAGAAAGATATTACATCTAATTCTAATTTTTTAAGATATAAATATGAATACCAAAGGGTATTCACTAGCATTGAAGCCACGCTTTTAAAACTTGCTGGTGCAAAGCGAAAGAAAATTTCTAGAGATGTCCAACAATATGGTTCTGGGACTGCTTACCCCCCTCCCCCTTTGGTTTCTTTACAGAACAATGTTAATTTTTTGAATGACACTGATTCTTCTACCCTTAATTGTGATGCTCCTGACTTGAATCCTAATCCACCTCACGACTTGAGGAGAAGTGAGCGGATTAGGGATCAGGGTAATAAACAACATTTTGCTGATAATCAAGGAGCAAACTTTAATGGTAATTCTAATAAGTTCAGAATGGCGATAATTTCTGCGACAATATGCCTGGTGGTAATCTACCCCAGCAGGGTCCTCAGGATTTTCAGAGGCGCCAGGCTGGCACCTCTAACAACCCGAGGACATTCAATCAGCAGGGTCCGTCACGGAAGAGGAGGAATCAACGGAGGAGGTAGTTCACGCTACCCCTCTAGTCCCTAAGGTTTTATCTAATTCGGCTGGGGACTTCCACCTTTATAATTATTCTGACATTCAATTTCCTTCCGAAATTGTTGACTTTTTCTCTTTTGGTTTGACTTTTGTTCCGGACACTGCAATGGATTTGGTCTCAACTATTATTGACCTTAAATTATTTGTTCGGAAAGTCAACTTTAATATTCTTTTTGGTGTTGACTCTTTTTGTACAAATTCTTTGAGGGTATCTAGTGTGCTTAATCCACCCTTGCACCCTAACCTTGTTGCTTTTGAAAAAATATGTGAACTTGATTTTAGGAACTTTTGTAGCAAAAGAGGTTGGTCACATGAAAGATGCAACAACATTTCTGATAACGAGTTGGATTTCATTAAATTTCTCAAGGATTGTCAAATACGTTTAATGAAACCTGACAAGGGAGGGGGACTTGTCTGTATGAATCATTCAACTTATGTTACCTGTATGTTGGCTCACCTTGAGTCCCCAGTTTACAGATTAGTGAGCATTAATGAGCTTAATATTGCTTATTGTAAAATTAGAAGAATTCTGGATGATATGTTTATTGAGAAAATTATTGATCTTGAATTGCTTGATTATTTAACCGTCACAGCACCTAAAGTGGCGGTGTTTTTCGGCATACCCAAAATCCATAAACAATTGAATAACCCCCCCTTTTAGACCAATTGTTGATGGCCGTGGATCCATCACTTATGGGTGTGCAAAGTATGTTGACAGCATTTTGAAGCCACTCATTTTAAACGAACCTCAAATCTGCAAGGATTCATGGGTGTTTTTGAGGGAGTTAAGTACTATTCCGTTTAGAGAAGATTACATCTTACTCACTGTTGATGTAAGAGACCTCTACACAGTTATTCCCCATTCTTTGGGGGTTGAATGGGTTAGAGAATTCCTTCATGAAAGAGGGGTTGCAAGTGATATGATTCTGGTTATTGAGACTTTATTAGAACTTGTGTTGTCCAACAATTTCTTTTGGTTTGAAGGAAATTTGTATTTACAACAGTCAGGGGTTGCTATGGGTTCCCCCTGTGGCAGCAGTTTTGCAAACTGCGTCATGGCCCATTGGGAAACCACTTTGCTTTTCCAGAATTCCCTCTTTAAGGCTAATGTCGCTTGGTACACTAGGTACCAAGACGACATGTTTATGTTGTGGAAGGCCCCATGGAAGAAGTGCCGGAGTTTATTAAGTCTATTTCTGGCCTTACTAGCTTTTTGCAATTTACCCTTTCTGCTCAAAAAGAAAATATCTCCTTTTTAGACATCCTTCTAAGTAAGGGCGCTGGTGAGGGAGGGTTTAAGAGTTTGATATATAGAAAACTAACATACTCTAACTCTTTCCTCCACTTTACCAGCTCCCACCCCTACTATCAAAAGAAAGGTGTTGTTAAGGGGCAGCTCGAATGGTCTCTGATGAGGGGGATTTTCTTCAGGAGTGTGCATTATTGGAAAGTATGTTCCTTAAGAGGGGTTATCCTCCCTCTCTTATATCAACCCTTTCTTCTGAAGTTATTAGTAAAAGAAGATGTGGCTATTTTAAACCACTGTTAGCTACACCAGGTAATGGCGAACTCCCCATAGCCCCTAGTGGTGAGGTGTCAGTTATTAATGCGAATGATTCGAAAATTAGATTTTTTTGTACTTTTAATGTTGATCATTCTTTCATTCGAAACACTTTATACAAAAATTGGACTCTGATACAGGAAGACCCAGCTATTCAAAAGATTTTTGGAGCCCTACCCAATATTACTTTTAGGCGTGGTAAAAATCTAAAATCCTGTTTACAGTATTCTTCTACTCCTTCTTCAAATAAAAATAATCAATTAGTGAAATGTGGGAGATGTCAACAATGTAAATTTTTGAATGTTGACAAGCAAATAAGGTTAAGGGATGTTAATTATAGAGTTTTTGGACACTTTTCATGTGAAACCGAAAGAGTGGCCTATTGTGCCTGTTGCCAAAACTGCAATTCGTTTTACATTGGTAAAACAGAAAGAAAGATCAAAAAGCGTATTTATGAGCATGTTTACGCTATTAGTAAAAATGATCCAACTAATGCTTTGGCAAGGCACATTATGGCCTTTCCGAGCCATTCTTTTAAGTTTTCTGTGCTACAACAAATCAGGGTTGATGTGAGGGGTGGCCCCTGGCAGTTAACTTTAGAATTGGAAGAATTAAAATGGCAAATTAGAACAGCTTCTCACCTTTTTCCAAGTCTTTTGCTTAACCTCATTGGCTTTTGTTTTATTGGTATTTGGTTGCTTTATTCTTTTACTTTTTCCAGGTCTTAATGAAACACTTTCTATTAAGTGTATGCTTAAATTACTAGCCCTGAACAGATAGAATTTTGGTGGTTGGTTTTATAAAAATAGTTTTTAAAACATTTTATTGAATGTAATTGAATTTATATTTTTGTATTTAAACACACATTCATTTTCTTAGTAAATGTGGTTGCTTTTACTTTTGATTGTGTTGATTAATCGGTTAATTGATTAATTTAATTGAAGTTTTAAATAAGATGTGATGTACTGTATATGTGTCTGATGAAGGAAAGGTATTGTCCATTTCCGAAAGCGCTCACGAAATAAACTGCTGCTTGGTTTTTCTAAGAGTTTGCCTTCATTTACCTTCTTTAGTTTGTTTGGTTTTTCGTTTTCTTTAGAATAGTAGCTAGAGGTTAGTGATCAGTTTCAATTTGAATAGCTCAACCACAGATATAATCATTAAACTTTGAATATGCAAATACTATTGCCAAACGTTTTTTCTCAATTTGAGCATGCTGCATCTCAGTCTGGGTAAGTGTTCTAGATGCATAGGCTACTGTTCTCCCTTCCTGCAGAATAACTGTGCCAAGACCAAATTTTGAAGCATCACAGGAAAGAGAAACTGGTTTATTGACATCATGGTATCTTAATGTAGGTGGGGTGGCAATTTTCTGCTTAAGGTCTTCAAATCCCTTCTAGTGCTGTTTCAACCAAAACCATGTAACATGTTTGTGCATTAGCTCTCTTAAAGGTGCTGTCATCTCACTGAAGTCTGGTATGAACTTGCCTAGACAGTTGACCATGCCAAGGAAACGTTGCAGAGCTTGAACATTATCTGGTGCTGACATGTCAAGAATAGCTGCTTGCTTAGACGGGTCTGGTTTTAAGCCAGTGCTGGTAAATAAATGACCTATATATGTAACTTATGGTAGTCTGAATTTGCATTATTCCTCTGCATTATTACCCTTATCCCTTATTCTTTCATCTTCTCATTCTTGTCAAATCTGTTTTATTTGTTCCTCCCCATCTTTGTCTTCCCTATTCTTTTCCTCCTTTGTATTTCCTTAAGTTCCCATTCATCTCTCTTCTCCTATTGGCTCTCTCCTCTTGTCTATTGATCAATTCTTTCTGATTTTTTTTTTTCATTTTATTCCTGTTTTAATGTCATTCCATCCTATCCTTGCACTTTCACCTTTTTTGACATCTCTTCTCTTATTAATTGGATTAACCACTCCTTTTCACTTTTCTTTACCAAGAGGTATGTGTTGGTGACCTCCAATATTTTCCCATCTCCTTGCCTCCCTGTAGCTCTGTTTCCACTCTTAAGACAGCACTGTCTGAGAAAACTAAAGCATGTAACTCTGTATGCTGTATCTTGCATGTGTGCTGTTTTATGATATACCCTTTATCTATCCCTGACCATGATTTATATGTATGAGAGTAAAAGGTATATCCTTACTCCCCTCTTGGTTGCCTTACACCATCCGTCTACCCAGCCTCTCTCTCTCAGATAATCTCCTATGAAAATACCCTCTTTATCTAACCTTCTCTTCCTAGGACCTGCATTAACATCCCTTCTGTCTGTTACAAAATTCCAGTGCCTTATGACAAGCCTTGCCCCTCTTGAAATTTCATTATATCTGCCAGGATTTCTGAAATTACTCTAATACTTGAGTGTGGTATTTGTCCTTCTAGATTAATTTTATCCTGGCAAATCTACCTTTTCTGTTCATCAGTTTCAGCTTTTTCCTTTATCTGTATTGGGAGCATTTTCCTTATTAATAACACAGTACCCCTTCTTCTCTTTGTTCCCCCACTCTGCACTGGCCACAACCCAATAGCCCCCTTCCTTCATTCTGCTCTTCTTGTGACAGATGTGTTTCCTGCATTACTTCTATTTCTGCTTCTTGTTTTTGTGTTCCATCCTTTCTATTTTTACTTTATTACCAAGGTCATTGACATTTCAACTTATGTTTTCCCATGTTTGCAATGGTTTTCTCCTCATTCATATTATCATAGGAGGTTACTAGGCTAATGGCCCTAGAGCCACTATAAGCCTAAACATTCTTGCACTAATTTTGCCAATTATCAGTGCCCAAGGACTAAAATGGCTTTGGTACATGCTTGTGCCTTAGGGCATCTACAAACTGCTCCAGTCCATAAGGGACACAAGCAACAAGCTAGGGGCGAATGTGCAATATCCCATCCATTGGTCCAAACTGTGTTTGAATAGGCTTAGGGAAGAGCTCTGCTTCACATGAATGGGGAGTCTGTTCCAGAAAAGGGGTAATCTCTGAGACACATGCCTATCTGTTTAATAGGTTATGTTCATATCATAGCTTCATAGGTGTGGCCCTGGAGCCTTTACAAGCCTAGCCCATAGAAGTGCCCTGGCATCATGCTGCCCAACGTTAGTTTCCAGTGCCTCTATCAAGTACAGCAACTGGAATGATCCCCGGGCTGAACTTTCTATTTCCCATCCACTCATCAAGATTTCTCTTGAACAGGGCCAGTGAAGTGCTCTGCTTGACATGTATGGGAAGTCTATTCCACACCATGGGCAGTCTTTCGGTTATAAACCTGTCCCTCCAGCATGTTCTGTTGATTGTGATTGATGAGGTTGTGGTCTCTGGAGTGTGTGGTGCAGAGGGATTGGGATTTCTTTATATGTAGCATTTCTAACAGAGCTGGGTCAGACATGGCTTTGTAAGTCAAGCAGAGATTGCCTCTTAGTAGACGATATGAGACAGAGAATAGCTGGAGTTTTTTGAGTCTGTCCGTGTAGGACATATGTTTAAGGCCTAGGATCCTCTTTATGAGGTACTTTTGTGGCCTTTCCAGCTGGTGCATGCGTCTATTGAAGTACATGCCAAATGGGGCATTATACTCAATAACTGGGCTAATGATGGAAGAGTAGTGAGAGATGATGACCTCTTTCTTCCTGGATGCAAAACCCTTGGTAATAAGATGTGCTACATAGAAAGACTTTCTGACCACAGTGGCAATGTGGTGGTCGAAGGAGAGGTTGCTATCAACCTGTGTCCCCAGATCTCTTATAACACCTTCAGTGTTCAGTAGGCTCCCATCTTAGTGGTAATTAGTGGGAACTTAGTTTTATCCAAAGGGGATGATGACGCATTTTTTGGCATTAAGCTTAAGGCCATGGTTTCGACACCAGTCATTGGTCTCAGTGAGGCCTTTCTGTAGAATGTTTACATCACTTAGGGAGTTAATAATGGCTCCCATCTTGCAGTTGTCTGTGAACTTGGTCAGCCAGAGTCCCTCCATGTTGGCCTGGACTACTGAGAAGTAGATGCCAAACAGGAGAGGACCCAAGACTGATCCCTGTGGGACTCCACTTGTGACTGTTCGGCAGTCTGACCTGCAGTCCGCTATTTTCACACTGTGGGTTCTATCTGTGAGGCAATTTGCAACCCACCTAGTGATATAGGGGTTTTTGGCTAGTTTGGTGAGTTTATCAATGATTCCTGAGTGGGGAATGGTATCAAAAGCCTTGGGCTGATCGAGGTAGGCTGTATGAACAGCTCTGGTGACTGAATCAAAGAAGTCAACCAGGTTGAGCAGGCATGATCTACCTTTCACAAAACCAAATTGAGTGGGATCTAGAGTTTGGAGATTCCCTATATCCTTGTTAATTAGGTCCATGATGACGCAGTCCATAGCCTTACATATGATGACGCAGTCCATAGCCTTACATATCAGACTCATCAGGCTAATGGGGCAATAATTCCCAGGGTCTGTAGTTTTTCCCCTTTATGGAGAGGGATGACTGTAGCAGTGTGCCATTCAGTAGGGACAAAGCCCAAGGTGAGGCTGTGATTGAATAGGGCACACAGATGTGGTGCCATTTCACTTTGTAGTTCATGTAGAACACATGCAGGGATATTGTCGGTTCCCATGGAAGTTGTATTCTTGGCCTTGGTCAATGCAGTTTTAACCTGTGCTGCAGTAATGCTGGGTGCCTGGCATTCTTCCAGTATTGTGATTGGTCCTTTTGGGGGGGGGGGGGTAAAGTTGGCACTGAATCTGTCGGCTAGTATGTTGGCAATATCACAGACGAGGTTTAGATCCTGAGATTAGGTAACACTTAAGTTGCTTGTTTTGTGAATGTGTAGCAGGACTGGATTGGAGAATGCCTTGTAGGTTATGCATAGATTACCTCTCAATAGTCTGTAGGAAACTGAGTACATGGACATGACTTTGAGGCAGTCTGCATATGACATTATTTACACCTTTTATTTTTTAGTGAGGAATCTCTGTGTCCACTCCAGTTGTTTCAAATGCCTGGTCAGGTACATGCTGAAGGGTCCATTGTACTTGATTATTGGTTTAACGAGGGTTGAGTATAGTGGGACTATGATCTCCTTAGATCTGGATGCCATGCCCTTACTTATACATTGTGCCACATCAAAAGATTTTCTCACCATCATGGACTCATGGAGATCAAAGTTCAGGTAACTGTCAACCTGAGTTCCAAAGTGCTTTACCACTGGGTCTACTCTTAGGGGCTTTGCTTGCCATAGTGGACTAGAATTTTGTGTTATCAGTGTTATAATTTGCAGAGGTAGTCATCTTCCCGAAGATTATAATTATATATATTTTTATAATGAATGGTATAATTATGCATATTTTTGCATTGAGTTTAAGGCCATGGCTCTGGAAACAGTTAATTGCCTGTGTCAGACCCTCCTGGAAGATATCTACACCATTAGGGGATTCAGTGATTGTACCCTGCTTGCAGTTGTCTGCATATTTGGTCAGTCAAAGGTCCTCTGCATTTGCCTTGACTTCAAAGAAATATATTCTGATCAGAAGAGGTCCAAGTATTGAGCCCTGTGGAACACCACTAGTAACAAGCCTCATGGTAGAGGTGGATTTCCCCCTTCCTAACTTCATGTGTCCTATACTTGAGCCATTTGGCTATCCATTGGGTGTCACAGGGATTTAAGCTTAAATTTGTGAGTTTATCTGTAATACCTGAGTGAGATACTGAGACAAATGCCTTTGCCAGGTCAAGGTAGGCAAATATGCACTATTTTGCCCTTTTAATGGCTCTAGTGACCATTTCAAAGACGTCCATCCGGTTTAATACATATGACCTGCCCTTGATGAAACCGAACTAAGATGGGTTCAGTGTTTGAAGATGTCCTATGCCTTTGTTTATCAGGGCCAAGATCCATCTTTCCATGACCTTGCAAATAAGACTAGTCAAACTTATGTTCCCCTTTGTTTAGAAGGATGATCGTTGCAGTCCTCTATTCTCTAGGGATGACGCCTGTCTGGAGGCTGTTGTTGAATAGTGATTCTAGTGGGCCTGACAGGTCATGTTTCAAGCTATTTAAGAAGCATCCTGGGATATTATCAATAACCATCTATGTAGTGTTTTTAGCTTTGGAAACTGCAGAGAGGATCTGTTCTTTATTGATAGTTGGGGTATCTCCTTGTGCTCAAGTTTTGTCTCTTGCAATTTTTCTCCTACTGTTGACTCATTCTTTCCTCCTCCCCATGGAAAACAACTTGAAACTATATACAGATACACATTCTGGCCTCCAATTATCAGTGTGTCATTTTTTTATGCTGCTTATCACCACTTGTTCCACCCCCTTATCTGTCATTACTAAGACACTGCTTTTGTTACTATAGGAGCATCCTCTCCTCTCTGCCTCTTTTATCTCTCATATCCTTTTACTTTGTTCCACAATATCTTCTGTATTATACTTCACCACCTCAATTTCTTCCCACCCCTTTTAATCTGCTAAATTTATTATCTTTTCTACCCTTTTGTTATAGCCTTGTTAATATCACCTAGTAGTTTTATTTGTTCCTAATTCCTCTCTAGTGTGGATGGTACTCATTAACCCTCTTTTCCCGAGCTCATGTGTTTAATGACTTGGCCAATCTTGTTATGGTCTAAAGTTATCAATAATCTGTTAAGCACTTAAGCATATTACCATTGTCATTTTTAAATTACTTTTATATGACCATTATCTGCAAATTTACAATGATTCATTTTCAGCATTTTGTTGCAGTCTCTCAAATATTTTAATAATCGGTAACTACAAACTGAATTTATTTTTACATAATTACAAGTAAGAAATTATCTTCAATTTTTTATTGGTGCCAAGTCCCTTGTAGAAGTCCATGTAATATCCCATACTTTCTTTTGGCTTTGCTTCATATTTAGACATTATAAACAAATGTTTTGAGCTACTGAAGTTATACCCTTCCTTCCTTCCTTCCTTCAGACCTTTGTTATTACAGTCTGATAACTAGGCCTTCACCATCCAGTCTATTTGTACATTTGAATTATGTCCTAGACCTCCCACCATCCACAGTTTCATATTTCAGTTTAATCAGTTTAATCAACTTCAATAGAAAATAATTGAATTGTTCTCAATAACATGCTTTATTCACTTCTCTTACCTGTTGCATGTCTTTGACTCTTTTATTATTTCTGCTTTCTCTTTTAACCATTGTTGTTTTTTGAAAGGTAGAAGCATCCCTTTCATGATGGTTCCACCTATTGCCCTCTTCAACTCTTCCCCATCTTCTTGTCTTCCTTTTAGTTGTTCTGTGTCTTGCAGCATGTTCCTTAGGTAGACGTATGCTCATGGCTTCTTTAGTGTTGCCCCATTTAAGAAGATCCTAAACACTGCAGAGCACAGAAATCTCCAATGGACCCTTATACACACTTATCCGGGGAGAATGCATTATTCTTCTTTCTTACTTAGTAACCAAAATTTTGATCTAGAAACACTCTGCAGTCAATCTCAGTCTTAGTTCCCAAGCTTTCTATAGAATTCTTTTATTTAATTTGCAAGACCAAAATTGAACGATTATTGGCTGTGGGTATTTTCTGCCCTCTTCGCTTGAGTGTCATGCAGTTCTGTGTGTTCTCTCAATACTTGTAGCTCTCTCCTTTCCATGTTAGTCCATCTAGCTATCCATTTCCTGTCTGTTTACAATCTGCTCCTTCTTGCTTTTCTGGTAAGCCAAAGATCTTTAAGTTTTTGTGTCAAATCAAATAATGACCAAGGCAACCACAGCCTAAATATAAAACACAATAACCAAAAAAAAAAAGGCTGGTATACCATGCAAACACCACTGAGCCTCGAAGAATGAGAAAGTATTGCTAATAAAGCTTTATATGTTCTCATTCTTCGAGGCTCAGTGGTGTCTGCATGGTTTACCAGCCTTTTTAGGTTATTAAATTTGTGTGTCTCACTCTGTCTTCCAAGTATATCAGTTTTGGTTCTGTATAATTAGCTCTGGCCTCTATCACTTCCATCTTTATCTGCAGCTCTGTGCTCTCCTCAGCCAGTCCTTTTATGATAGTCATGTGTTCATTGTACCTCTCAATTGTCCAGATTTTCGCCTCATATTTTTAGTCTGTTCCTCATAAAATTTTTGATTTTCTGGCAAATCATCCAGGATTGAAGTCACTAAATAATGATAACCATTTGAGTTTCAGACTTCATATTCTTCACAAAAATGCATAATAATGCAAAACCTGTTATGCTAAGAACTTTCTAAGTTTGTAGGAGCAATATTTAAAATCTGTCTCTATTTTGGGCCTTTGTTCCCCCATTATTTCTGGCTTTGTCCAGATTTCTTCCACTGAGAAGTGGACATGTATGGTGTTCATCTGTTCCTTGTTGAATACTTTTCAATTTCATTTCCTGGCTGATTAGATTATCTTGCACCACTTGTTTTAGGTCTCTTATCTCTGACTATATGGTACTCAAGGTGAGAGTTTCTTCCACAGTATCACCATTGCTTCCTGGCTCCATTATATTACTTTTTTCTGCCCGTAACTCATTTTGTTTCTTCTGTTCCTTTTTGATGTGCATACCACAGTTCAACACAGTTACTAAAATCAGGGTATTTCTTTTAGTAAGTTCAACAGTTCAACTTTGTTTCTCTTGTGCAGAGAGAAGCACATATCTGTGTGTTATAAGATCTCCACCATACTGGAAGTCCCATTATGTTTTTCAACAGAACAGGTTATCCATTGATTATGAGATCTCCAAGTCTGTTTGCTTGCCATATACATGTGCCTGTTTAACAGCTACGAGTCAACTACGTCTGCACTCTTTCAGCGTAGTCAGAATTTACCTGTCAAGCACCATGGAGAGGGAGAGGAATGTGGAGGGTTTATTTGAATACAACTGCAGTGAGCATCATATCTGCAAAGAATCACTGAAGTTTGTGGTGATTATGGTACTATCCAGTCTGAAAAGATGTTTAAGGCCTGTCCCTACCAAATTCCAACAATACACATTCTGCTGATCTTCATGTGAGCTGCATTATAGTACTGAGGACAGAGTCTCCTAGCATATATGCTCCTACATCCTCTTTCTTTCATCCTCTGTCCAATTGGGCATTTTGTGACTTAGATGTTCCTGACTTAAGAATTAAAAACAGGCTAGTGCCTGACCTTTTTAAAGAAGACAGTTTTTAACTGCTTTTATCACCTTACCTAAAGAAATTGACAAAAACAGTTGATGTTCTGAGCCATTTCCAGTTAAGATAACAGTTGCATTTAAAATTCAAGTATGTGTGCGTCTTTCTTTTCTTGTTTTGTATTACTGAAAGTACTTAGATGATAAAGGCATTTGTCTCTCAGACATTGCATAGTAGAGCTACATGATATTTGACTTTGCCCTGTGGGGAGTGGGGACATAAAGTCATTTTGGAGGGTGCCACTGAGCCCTTGGCCTTAGGTGTCATTTCATCTAAGAATGGCCCTAGGTGCAAATTACCAGAAAGTGTAGCAGAAAATCACAAGTGATATTCAGGAAAAAAAGAGTAATGGGAGAACTCAGAGGAAGAAAATCTCATTTGTCATTCTAACCCACTGTACTACATAAGTTTGTTTTTCTTTATCACTATATTTGGGATGACATATGTAACTAGGCCTGAAACGTTCTGCAGTGAGTTGCTTTTTGCAGTCTGATAAGCAGATTAAGTTAATGAAAGGTGAAAAACGTTCTTAACTCAGCATGACATTTATGCATCAGCTATAATCTGGCTCTTCAGAAAATATACCCCCCATTAGTCTGCGGGGGGTGATTATGGATTAAAGCATACAACCTCTGTGCATACATGTGCTTGTATATAAACACTGTTTATACATAAATCAGGCACTTGGAGCATAACATATGAAACTGCAAGTAGACAAGCAGGCAAACCAGCTAGACTTCCAGCACTGTCAAACCTTCTGCCAGGTAAGCAAGTTGTGAGAATGATTTATGGTGTCAGCAAATAACACAACTAGTAAATCTAGCTATTATTGTTAGTAAGCTATTTAGAATAGCCATAGTTAAAAATATAATGGTAAACTGAGCAGCTTCATAGGAAAAAAACCAGTGTTTTTATACTAGAATACGTAAAGTAGTTCTCTGAGCTCTTCCTAACTGACTCAATAGGTTCGTTTGCATTACTTAAATTAATGATTTTTTCCAAGTGTACTTTTGTGTCTTATAACTAAATTCTTGAACAAGCACTTAAAGCTTCTTTACAGATAATGAAGATGGGGAATGTATACTTCCATTCAGGGCTACAAATTTAAGTTTTAGTTGTTAATAATGTGGCTGTAACTGCAGGGTGAGTAACTGCTTAGATATAAATGTGACAGCTGTGGTGTGCTTAACAGGAGCAGGAAGACACTTAGAAGTCAAAGTCAGTCTTTCAGATACTCTGTTCTTTGTGATGCAGGATTACAACAATTCTGATGTATATTTATTCACTCATTTGTGAAATGCAACCTTAAATTTAGGTTTATTTACAATGTATCTGCGTCACTGGCAGAATAGTTAATTAAGTGGTTTTGCTGGGGTTGTAACAGCTGTCCCTTTTTCACAGAACACAATGATAATGCAGACAACAGTCATTTCTGAACATGGACTCTTATCTGCTGCACTAAACATTGTTCTGAAACTGAAGCTACAGCTGTAATCCAACACAACCAGGCATCTCCATACTACATATATTCTCAAACACACGAAATACATAAAATGCATGTTGTGAGGACAACCACACCAAATTAGCTTTAGGAAAATCATATTTCATCTTTTAAATGCACTTATTAACATAGCCAAAAATGCAGAATAATGCAGGGATCATAGTGAACTATTAATTTAGTCAAGCTTTTGAGAAGCTGCTTGACAAAGGTACTGGCTCAAATGTCACCCCAATCACATAATTTTAGAGATGTGCATCTGTCACCATGACCTTGAAAAGCAGGCACACTCACAGTTATTAGCTGTGGTGTTATTCCACAGTATATGGGGGAACATTATTATGGCTTTTCTTCAAAACAATTTGAGGAAAAAATACAGTGAGAGTAGTTTACTTTAATCCCCTATCACTTGATATTTGCTGCCATAGCTTCACTGAAGAGTGCTCAAAATGTTGATACAGCAATGTTACATTTCAGTGATGGTACAACGATGTCATGTCTTACACAGTAAGTATTCCTACACAGGAAACTGGATGGAAATCAAAGAACACTGAGAATCTTGCTTACTTCATGAGGTTGCACTGACACCAACATAAATGCTAAGACTTGAGCACAATATGTTTGCAGTTGTCACACAACCTCAAAAGATGAACACAGTCTCACCATTTACCTCAGAAAAATCTCTGATAAAAAAGGCACAACATATTTTTATACCGCTAAATGTAATGCAACACGTATACCTGTTTCCTTGCTTTATTATACAGAACTCCACTCTCCGTGTTCTGTATTTTCAATATATAATAACTCATTCCCATGTTTCTGTATTGTTTTCAGGACTGTCACAAATTTCCCATAATTCTGTGTGTTCATTTCATTACCAGTAACCTGCTAAATCATTGCTGTGCTGATTTTGGTATACACTAACACACTCCCTTTGCGTCCATACCAATGTCAGCACACAGTAAACCACTCCTGCAAGACAGAAAAACAATAACAAACTATAAGGATCAGTGAACAAAAAAATCTATCTTCCTGGAAAAGTTCCTCTGACTGATCTCTGCAAGAGTGATAAGAAACTGTCATGGATTGTTACCAGCATACTGCAAATGTTCTGCACATTTGTACTGGTTTCCTGTTTTGTTACAGGATAATTTATAAAATATTGGTGCTAGTTTATTTGCTCACTCATGACCTAGGTCCTTCTTAAGTGAAGGAGTAAACTGTGCCCTGATTGTCCTGCCTGGATCTTGCTCTCAACCTCCCACCATGTACTAGCAGTGCCACAGGAACACCTTGGAAATTCAGGTTTTCACTCAATTTCTTATGAGACTCCTCATCTATGGAATCTGTACCTTGGTGACTTTGGTAGTGTCCGTCTTTGGCTGGCTTGAAGGGCACTTAAAACTTATCGTTTTTGAAATGATTTTTTCATGGAGGTGGGATGTCATTGTTCATTATTACACATTTATTGGTAACATTTTTCCTTGGTATATATTTTTACTAATTCCCAACTTGTCATTTGTCTATTTGTTATATGTAGTTGTATTATTAAGTAGTTTTTGATATAACTGATGTTTTGTGCTAAAACACCTAAATAATTTGCAGCTGAAGTAGATTTTGTGGGTTAATAGCCAGCATGTTTTTGAAAAGCCAATTCATTCCAAACTGTGGCAAAGTCTTCTTGTAAATCATTATTTAATATCATATTGCTTTTGTTTGTTCTTCTAATAACTATGTCCAGGAAATGTGTGGTAAATTCCAAAAGTCTAGTAATGAGAAGTAATGAAAAGGAGTGAGACAAGCACAGATCCTTGTGGCACACATTTTGCAATGGTGTCAGCATCTGTGAGTCAGCTAACAGTTAACACAATGTAGCTTTTGTTCAACAGACGGTTCCTGAACCATGAAACTACATCTTCTCAAAACCCATAGTCAGCCAGTTTTTGCAGTAGAAGAGGATGGTCTACTGTTTCAAAGGCATGCTTGAGTTACTCCAGTCTCTGCATACATTTTTGTTTAGTCTCAAACAGGAATCAAAATGTAAAATAAATTAATTAGGTCACTGCAGTGCACGCAAAATCTTTTTTTTTCCTGATGATTTTGCTTTAGTGGTTTGAGCCATGTTTGATTATAATCTGTTTACCCAATGTTGTTTCATCAGAATGTATTTGCCCAATCAAGATGGAGTGTATAATACTGTACTACCATCACTGGCATTTCTGGACTTACTGCTGGCTGGATAAAACTCAAGAGCCAAGTGTATTCTTAAAGTCTATATTGCTTTTCCCCAATGTGCAACCCTGTAGTAAAAAAAATATATAAGGGTTTTCGGAAACAGGGCTTGCCCCTTGAAAAAATACATTAAGTTGTGTTTTGTAAGTTTGCCATTTCTTGTTTTTATTTAATGGGCACTTGTTGTCTTAATGTTGTTTAACTTTGGATTTTGTTTGAGCCAGGGGTAGTTTCATTAAGGGGTTGTTGCTTTATAAGGAATGTCATTGTGATTTAACTTAATTGAAGTCTTTTAACTGTCTTCCTAGATTCTTTGTTTTTCAAATCTTTATTAAATTATCACTTATGACATAGGCAATCATACATTTATATAAATTAAAATCAAACCATATTGACATAATGCCAGCTGCAAGCATTTTACATCACAAACCTTAATGACATAATTCCAGTTGCAAACATTATACATAATTTATAATCTACTCATCAAACATTACATACCTCATTTAAGTCCTGCATTCTTTTAAACCTCATCCCTCCCCTGTATGTATTGTTCCCACAATTCCCATTTTTTCTTATGTAATTTGCTCCTACCCTTTTTAAGGATCCCAATTCCAGTTGCTTTATCTCTGCTACTGTATTTACTACTTCCAGTACAGTTAGTTTAGACTTTGATTTCCATTTTCTAGTAAATGTTTTTTTTGGCAGCCATCGTAATTAGACTCAGCAAGGCCTTACTATGTTTAGGCAATTCCAATTCTGTATCATAGCTCAGAAAAATAAGCTCACCTAGTATATCTGACAAAAGTAGTCTGCAGGGAATCTTTAAAGTCTGCCAACTCACTACACTCCCAGAAAATATGTTCCCAATTACCTCTTTCTTTCCCATCACATGTCCAACATTTGCTGTCTACCTCAAGAAAAATTCTCTGGAGTCTGTTGGGATATAAATATATCTAAGTAAACATTTCCAGGCAAAAATCCTAAATCTTCTAGATTTTGTTGCATATTTAGGAGACATACATATATCCCCCATTGTTTCTTTGTAAATTGCTTATCCAATCTCTCTTCCCAAGCCTGTCTGACCTCCTCTGATTGATTCTTATAGTTATCATACAATATTTGATATGCTCTACTAATTATTTCTTTTTTAAGAGCAACTTCTTTTTTAGATTCTACTAAAACCTCTACCAGTGCTGGTCTTTCATTTAGGACCCTCCTATTTCTTTCTCTTTGCCTATACTCTGATATGAATCCTTGATAGGGAAGGCAATCTCTAACCTCCAGTCCAAATAAATTCTCGGCATATTCCCATTAAATTACCTTTCCCTCTCAGGGTATTTGCTCCCAATACCTTGGTTCATTTGCCAGTTTTCTCCAATAAATTCCAGCCCCCTCTTGCCTGTTGTCTGTATCCCTCACTGCAGTTATCCCTATCAGCAGAATCTCCTTTCTCCATTCCTGTGTTGGCTTAGTTCTTAGAATACTTTCTGCTACTTTATGAATATAATATTCTGTATAGGTACTGCTAATCTCCTTAAAGAACTGGATCCAAATTCCCAATCTCTCCTTGTTTCTTGAGTTTCCTCCTGTTTCATCATCATCCTTTTCCACTTTGAATTATAAGTTTTTGCTTATGCTATGTATAGAATCTTTAAATGTGTAGCTCTGAAATACCCTTCAAATCGGGTAATCCCTATCTGCCTTGTTCTATTGGAAGAATCAGCTTATTCCACTTGATTCTTGCCATCTTCCCCTCCCAGATAAAATCCTTCAGCTCTTTATTAATTGCTATCCATAACTTCTCTGTTTGATAAAAATATGCCTGACCTGTGCATAAGACTAAAGGGGCTAAAAATATTTTAACTGTTTGTGTCTTACTATCCATATATATAAAACAGAGCTTCCAATGTCTCACTTTTTGTATTATCTTTTTAGTCTCTTCCCACATATCCTTAGCTGCCACACCAGAATGATTTTTAATCTATACTCCTAAATACTTCATTTTATCATGTCCCCATAAATATGGATACTATTGAACTAATTTGTGCATAAGCACATAACTTACCAATACTGCCTTTGTTTTAGCTTCATTAATTTTATCCTGAAAGATATGAAACTGTCTCAAAATGTTCCACACCACTGTAATGTCCTTTTCTGGTTTTGCCAGGTATAAAATAATATAATCTGCAAATAGAGCCAGCTTATCTTGACTACTATATCAATTATACCCTTGAATTTCTGAGTCCCTTATTTTGTTCGCCAGTGGTTTCAAATATAATGCAAATAACAAAGGGGAAAGTAGACACCCCTTCCAGTTTCCTATGCTCAAGCAGAAATTATCAGGGAGAACCCCACCCACTTTAATTTTTACCGGCAATCCTTCATATATCCTAATCAACCTTAAAATTTTATCAGGGAATGCAAATGCTTCCATTGCCCTGCTCATAAAGTTCCAGCTTACTCTGTCAACTACTTTCTCTGAAGCAAGACCCACAAACAACAGTGGCATTTTCTTATATTCTGCTTCCCTCTGGATCATAAATATTCTGCTAATATTGTCAAATGTTTGCTTTCCCTCCACAAAACCACATTCATCCATCTCTATCAGTTTTGACATTACTTTTGCCATTCTTTTAGCTATTATAGACATGAACACTTTATAATCATGGTTTCATATTGAAATGGGCCTGTACGAAGCTGGATCTGATGGTTACCTTCTTTAGGTATTATAGCTATCGCCTCTTTCTTCCAGGATGTTGGTACTTCTCCTCCTCTTAAAATATTTCCAGGCTTTATCAATTTTTCCATCCTAGCCTCCAAACTTCCACAGGAATACCATCTATTCCTGGGGACTTTCCTGTAGACTGGTTATACATCACCATTTTTATCTCATGTCCTCCTAGTCCTAACTATTAGTAATTGAGGCTCATCTACCTCTAACCTTGAAATATTTAATTCTTCCATAAACATTTTCATTTTTACTTTTTCTTGATTTCCATATTTCTCTGCTTTATACAGACTTTCTTAGAATTTCTGAAATATTAATGCCTCTACATGAGTTCTTGTTCATTTCCTTTTTATAGGCTCCATAAACTTGGCAACTGGTCTTTCTACTTTCTGCTGCTTGAGTCATTGTTGCTTCTCTTCATATTCTCTGAGAATTCTCCTATTCTGCAATATTTTAACATTTGTCAGCCCCTATAAATACTTCTTAACCATATCTCCCTTTATTTTATTTCCACCCCAATTTTAAACTCCACTTTAATTTTATCCCACTCCCTAGATATATTTTCAGAAGAAATTTATATTTTCTCCAATAGCTCCTGAATAATTTCTACTACCCATTCCTTAAATTCTTCTCTTTTTAAGAGACAGGTGGGAAAGCACCAGTATCTCATTTTCATTTCATTACCATGTGTTTTTATTTTAGTTATTATTGATGCGTGATCTGAAATAGTTATTGGGTGCATCCCAAGACCTTCATTTAAATGCACATGTTCATGTGAAATAGAAATTCTGTTTAGCCTAGCCCAGTTTTTATATCTTGGGGAATAAAATGTAAATTTACTCTGAATTCCTAGTACTGAATTCACATCTTCCATGCCACATAGTTTCATAAATTTCTTCAAATGCCTGCCCTCCTTTGATATACTTTCTGTTCTGGGCCCCTCAGACACATCTTCACAGTCCCCCAACAAAACTATGTACATCCGTCCTCTTAGATTCATAGAATCTGAGCATGCTCATCAGAATGATCAAAGGCAATGTATGGCAAACTGTCACTGGTTATTCAAGAAAGGCAATTATAAGATTTCAGTAAATGTTGTTAAAAATATATATATGTATGTATATATATATATATATATATATATATATATATATATATATATATGTGTGTGTGTGTGTGTCTGCTGCAAATCAAATTCTAGTCCCTACCTATAAGTAATATTCCTTGCTGAAAGCTGATTATTTCTCCCAGAATTTTCTTAAGCTCCATTATAGCAGTTTTTAATAATAAATACATGGTAATGTAATCCTCCCCCCTTTCCAGTCACCACTTAGTATTACAACTCTACCATTATTACCTTTTTTATCCTCTTCTATCACTATTGGAGCTCCTCTTTCAATTAATACACGCACCCCTCTTTTCCTTTGTCCCAGGTATACTGCTGAATAACAATCCAGAAAACTTTCTTTAGCAAATTCACATGCTCAGTTCTTTCCAAGTGTGTCTCCTGTGGCATAGCTATTCGCACTCTGCATTTTTAATATAATTCACTACTTTTTCTTTTTTATATTTATCTGTGAGACCATTGACAGTTAAAGACATTACAGAAAGCATCATTGTATTAAAAAGTTATTATTCCCACATTTTATGTATAATGGCTTTTTTGTTAAATGTCTAGTTCCAGCTTTTGTGTTACATGCATACACTGACAAGTTGAACATTTTTATAGTTTTTTCTTGTCATATCCATTTGAATCTATGTCGCATCTTACAAAACATTTTTTTTGTTCTACTGAAAGACCTTAAAAAATACACTCCAGTGACCCTTATAACCTATTATCTTAATATTAACACACAAAACTATGTACACCTGTCCTCTTAGATACTTATAATGTGAGCATGCTCATCAGAATGACCAAAGGCAAAGAGTGGTTATTCAAGAAGGGCAATAATAATTTGAATGATTTCAGTAAATGTTATTGTGTGTGTGTTGTTAACAAGTGCCTCCCATTATTCTCAGCAGTCACTGAGCTCTTGCTATTCTGAATAAAATAAGCCTGTGGGTTAAACATAGATGTATGTTTTTGTCTTCCACTATTCACCAAAAGAATCCAACCTTTTTGAAAACAAATGTTCCTTGGTCATTCTCCTAAACTTAGCATGCATCTTCATTGTCTTTTCATTCATGCATTCAGTTTTTCTTACTGTTTTACTAGTCACCACTCTGAGGTCATTTTATCCCTATATTCATGACCGAATGTTAGGCTAAATAGTATGGCCACTGTTTTATGATGTATCAAATAACTTCTTAGTATAGTACTCATCTGTTGCTCCTCTGAAATATTTCTGATCCTGGCAATTCACATGGCTTTAGTTACACTGTACCATTTTTTTCATCTTATTAGTTTGCTGGTTAAGTGGGGTCACACTCTTTTATGCCAAACTGTGTGCCACACACAACTGACTAAACATACAACTGTTAAAGGGAACACCATTATCCATTTTTATCATCTCTGCTATCCTAAATTTGACAAAAGAAATCTGTCAAGGACCAGTATTAAAATATCAGTTGAAATGGCAGTGATAGATTTTAAATAGTCTTTATTGGGTGCAAGCCCATAAATATTGCTAAAATTTATCATGCTTCCCTAGGTAGTTCAGATATCTGGATGAGTACACTTTTGTTGTGGATATTGCTCTGATGTAACAGTCCTTTAGATTATTTTTAATAAGTTCATTATTTTTGTTTTGTAATAGGGAACCAAATATTTAGTTTGACCATTGTTTTAATGTTTACATTCCTTAAGTGTGTTATATGTGCTACTGTATTCATATTTTTACCATTCTTTAGGTATGATCACCTTTGTCCTTTTTAACAAGCACTTTTGACTAAAATTATAGAATCCATTGTTTATTCTTTGCACTACTCATATTTATTATTTCAGTACCTCTGTTTTATTTATTCTTTCTATGACATTAATTATTGTAGAACACAAACGCTGCAATACAGTAACAGTCTCAGTTTTCTTGTGTGTGTGTCATAGATTTGGAACTATATATTCAGTGGTTAAATTTATATTAAATAGCCTGCTACTTTTTTTTTCATACCACTCTTCATTTTGTATGGATTTGGCTAAATGCCTGAATAAACAGTCTTCAATGTCATCTTCTGTCCTATACTGCAATACAGACTGCCATGGTAGCAATCTTTGACACAATTTCTGTATTCTCAGTGGTGGTTTAGGCTTTGTAGGGTTTGTGGTTTTTGAGCCAGTGTAAAAATGTCTTCTAGATATGCATGTGAAAGTATTCAAAGACCAGAAAAATTACTAGATTTTCCTCCTACGGTTGTCTGTATTTCTTCTCCAGTGACCTGCTATCACAAGCTATAATTCCCTAGTTGCCATCCTGTCTTTAAATCAAGACAGGCCCTAGGCCTCCTGAGCTGGCATCATCTTCTAGCATAGTTCTCGTTTGGGTGTCTAAAGTAGGACTATCTCTGAGATTCATGCCTTTCTTTAATTGTTGTAGGACTTGCTGGTGTTTTAAAACTATTCAAAAGGTATATCCTTCTTTACAGGATTTCTAAGTGATACAAACCCAGTACTAAACTTTTTAATTAATTTAGAGCTGTAGTTAACCAAGCCTATGAGGCTTATTTGTAGAAATAATATCATAAATTGTTTTTACTTTTATCGTCTGTAGTGATACTGCTCTATATGAGGAAATGAATCCATAAAGTGTAAACACAGTTATCAAAGTTTCACTTTTCAATGTTTAATGTCAGCCCAATTATTTTTTAGTCAGTTTAGTACTCCTTTAGTACGTCCACCTTTGCCAACTTTTCATGCTTCTCTTTAAATATCCTTATGAGAAGGAAAAGTATTTTCTTATGCATTTGGACTCGAAGTCACCACAGGGTTACTGTGCAAATATACTTGACAGAGTTTCACTTTTTGTACACCTTCAAACTACTGTATTCGCAAGACAACATTTTTTTTTTTCTTTGTTTGTTTCTCTATTTATGCTGTTTAGTATTTTCTATTACCCCTAGTGATATAGTTATGAGGCAATTCAAAAGATTTGATACATGCCCTTCAAGCACATTTAAAAACTTACTTACTGTGTCATTCAGTCTGGCATCTGCCTCAAAGCAACAATTGATGGGAGTAACAAAGATAAAACAACTGGAAGTGGAGACTTTAGAAAAAAAGTAAGAGCAAATTGCATAGAGAAAATGGAATTTGTAGGAACAACACATGCAGAATAATGTTTTAGAGGAGGAATGAGGTTTAAAAGAAGGCAGGATTTGAATGAGCTATGTAATGTTTGACAGACAATGACTGTACAATTATAAGCAATGTGTAATATTTGTAACTGAAAATATGACAATATGATTTGTTTTCATTTATATAAATGTTTGATTGCCTATGTAATAAGTAATAATTTAATAAAGACACTTCTTGTTTAACAAAACAACTATTGATGGGGAGACATCATTCTCTGCTATATACGTTGATTCTGGCACTGACTTTCTGCCATTTAGACTGCATCCTTAAAGCATAGTAAATGCAATTAATCAACAGTATTTACAAAAAGCTCCAGAACCAATCAGCATCTTCATCACTTAATTTAATATATTTGCTGTTAATTCCTAGTTTTCTTGTACTTCCATTTTCATCTGTAAATACAGTTATGTCCCTCTGTGTCACCATTTTGCTGTTCATTTGTACTTTGCTTTACTTTTATGGTTCTCTATGCTTATTATACCTGCTCTTTATGCAATGCTTATGATTTCTATGTTTGCATTTACATACTGTAAGAAAGTGCTTTTGTTTCTTACACTTGGCATGTCTTACCATTTGCTGGATACAAATACCTATGAGGGTACTGGTCTGCACAATATCTATATTTTGCTTTGTAGCTTCTGTTTTCTCTTGCATTCATGGAGATTTCTGGCTTTATTCTGTTTTAGTTCTTTATGCTTTTCATCACCAGACACTTGGTTCAAAATGTCAACTTTTAAAATTATTCTTACCTTACGTTTCTCATTTTTATTTAGCTTCTATCACTGGCATTTCTAGGAATCTTGAAAAATCTAAATTATTCTCTGAAGAAATTCCTCAATAATGTAAGGTCCTCTCTTTATCATTGCTGCGGTGCATGTCTATATGTCTTAATCTCCTTATTTATGGCAGTGAACTATGTCTTCTTAGGGCTCAACCTAGACAGTTGCATGTATGTGGACCAATTATCTTTTTGTACTTCACTTTTGAATTTATATATTTCATACTGTATGTTTTTTGGTTCCAAAGTGTTGAGTTTTTCAGCATCAGTTAATTTTGCTTCTGCTTATAATAAAATTAACAAGTGGAGAAATGGTCTTTTTTATCGGCTGATAAGTCAAGTGTTGTGGGATAACTTTTAAATATGACTATTATCTGCCATCAAGACATTCTATTTCTATCTGAAGAATATTAGATCAAGCATCTTATTCTGTCTTTATAAGTTCACAGGCACTTACTATTGATCTGTTAAGATCTTAAGAAGCTCAGTCTTACATTCCTATGGTAGCTTTTATCTTTTACATTTCCTATATAAGTAACCCAGATATGAGCTGAAGAAAGATATGCTGAGACATTTACATGCTTCCACTCTCCATGAGGGACAGGGGGTGCTAAAGAAGGTCTTTGGACCTAGTCACAGTGGGAAATGCACAGGTTTGTTATGATCTGGAATATTGTAATGTCTTTTACGTCAGACTTGCGTATGGTGATTTGTTATGACTATAGCAGGTATAGAACTTTGATTCCAGATTATTGGCTGTCAACTCTGATCTTGCCGGATCCACTGCCTATTGTGTCTTTTACATCTTGAAACTTATGCAGTTTGCCATTTGCAATAAGGGTCTTGCTCTCTAAAAGGAGTCAATGAGACCCCACTTCCAAGCAATGCATCTCAAGTTTTTGGGGATGGAGTTGCCAGCTGTTTCACAGAGTAGGTTAGAGTCATGAGAAAGAACATTATTTGTTTATTTTGCCACAGCTGTTTGAAACTAACTACCTTCTCTAATTCCAGTGAGTGATTTTGACAGCTCTTACAGGAGGTCCACTTCAACTTTTTAGTACAGTTTATTTAGACCCTTGCAGAAGTATTTCCAGCACATTCTAATAATTAAATTTCTGACAAATTTGTATATAGTTATGAATAGTTTTTATGGTTGTTCTCTATTCATTTCATTGAACTGTCTTTTAACTTCTAATTTAAACATATGAATAACTTTTAAAGACTAAATAAATCTGCTGTTTTGACAGTGTCTAAACAAAACTGCAGTTGTAAATATTTGGTAAATGTCTGTTCATGGTTTTGTGTTGCAGACCAGAGATGACCAAATGGATGTTTCTCTGCCTACTGCTAACTTTTGTTGTCACTACAGAACTGTGCTTAGCCCAGCACTGGTCTTATGGATTACGACCCGGAGGAAAGAGAGAGGCTGAAATTATGAAGAACAATATCAAAACTGTAAGATTTACCACATATTGTTCAGTGTTTTAGCAAGGAGGACTGCAAGTCTTACATTTACATGGATACAAGATATTTAATTGTTCAAATATTTCTTGAATGTATAATTCACCTTCTACTGTTATACAAATAGTAGCAGCAGATATGATCATGATATCTACATATTTATTTACTTTCTGTGAAGTCAGTTTTACCTGCTAGAATGTTTATTTACACTGTTACAGTCATGTAATTATAGTATTTCTTGTATATTTCATTATCTTGTATACCACCACGCAATGGCTGAGAGTGATCATTATAGACCAGTCCACTGCCCCTGTCAACAGACTTCAGTAAGTAAACAAGGCCTTGTCTTCACCTCACAAATACTAATACAATTCTTATGTACTTTGACAGATGGTATGTAATTCAAAAGAAACCAGAACAATGGGAGTGCAGTTAAGTGGTATGGCACATTTGCATTATTAGATAAATCCACTGCCACCTTACCAACTGGTCACAGCCCAGTCACACCAGTTTTTGTCACCTGTCCCCATTTATTACACAGCATCGTGGCAGATCTGTCTGCAATATGAGGACAGAGTGTTGGGGGAAAACACTACCCTACATAAACTGACATCAGTTTCATTGTACCACTCACTGGAATAATAGGTAAAGGCATATTCATTTCTGACAAAACATCTTAAGGGTACTGGAATTCCCTGTACAATGACACCCAAAAAGGAACAGTCAGTGATATCACCACTGGGAGACTAAACATAACCATTATATCTTCAGAAGATTTCAGCGTCTGGTTTCACCATGAAAACAGAAGACATAATTGAGTAACCAGCTAAGCAGTGCAAACAATTTATGGTCTCATGCTCTGACACCAGCAGAATAAATGTAGTCCATCAATGGAAATGACTCTTCAAAGTCCCTTAGAGCAAGCATAGTAAATATCGAGGTTGTATCAAACAGTCCAAGCTTGACTTCCTGCACTGGGTAAGGAGTAGTGGCAGGCATACAGTCGAGTGTCAAGGCTAGTAAAGTCACATAGAAATATCATGATGCCTATGAAAAGGGTCTTCATCAAATAATGTCTATTAAGAGAAGTCTAAGGGACTGTGAAGAGGTAAGGCAACATCTCCTCCAGATCAGTGACCATTAGCAGTGTTTTTCCAAGCTGGACTTAGATGCTCCTGCAGAGTCTGATACATAGGTTCATAGGTGTATACTAGGCTAATGGCCCTGGGGCCTTTACTAGCCTAGCCATAGGATTACCCTGGCATCGTGCCACCCAACTTTAGTTCCCAGTGCTTCTGTCGAGTAGAGCCACTGGAGTTATCCCCGGGGTGAATTTTCTATTTCCCATCCACTCATCGAGATTTCTCTTGAAGAAGGTCAGCAAGGTGACATGTATGGGAAGTATATTCCATAGCATGGGCAGTCTCTGGGTTATGAACCTGTCCCTCCAGTACAGTCTGTTGATTGTGGTAATGAGGTTGAGGTCTCTGGAGCACATGGTGCAGAGGGATTGGGATTTCTTTAGATGTAGCATTTCTAACAGAGCTGGGTCAAACATGGCTTTGTAAGTCAAGCAGTGATCGCCTCTAAGTAGGTGATATGAGACAAAGAATAGTTGTAGTTTTTTGAGTCTGTCCATATAGGACAAGTGTTTAAGGCCTAGGATTCTTTGTGAGGTACTTTTGCGGCATCTCCAGTTGGTGCAGGTGTCTAGTGAGGTACATGCCAAATAGGGCATTATACTCAATGATTGGTCTAATGAGGGAAGAGTAGAGGGAGACAATGACCTCCTTCTTCCTGGATGAAAAACCCTTAGTAATGAGATGAGCAACATAGAAGGACTTTCTAACCACAGTGGCAATGTGGTGATCAAAAGAGAGGCTGCTGTCAACCTGTGTTCCCAGATCTCTTATAATGCCTTCTGTGTTCAGTGGACTACCATCGATGTGGTAATTCATAGGAACCGGGTTTTTCCCAAAGGGGATGACGATACATTTTTTTGGCATTGAGCTTAAGGCCATGGTTCTGACACCAGTCGTTGGTCTCAGTGAGGCCATTCTGTAGGATGTCAACATCACTTGGGGAGTTAATAATAGCTCCCAACTTGCAATCGTCTGTGAACTTTGTCAGTCAGAGTCCCTTTGTGTTGGCCTGGACTTCATAGAAGTAGATACCAAACAGGAGAGGACCCAGCACCGAACCCTGTGGGACTCCACTCGTGACTAGTTGGCAGTCTGACTTGGAGTCAGCTACTTTCACACTGTGGGTTCTATCTGTGAGCCAGCTTGCAACCCACCTAATGATATAGGGGTTGATGTCTAGCTTAGTGAGTTTTTCTATGATTCCTGAGTGGGGAATGGTATCAAAGGCCTTGGCCAGATCAAGGTAGTCTGTGTGAACCACCGTGCCTTCATTCACAGCTGTGGTGACTGACTCAAAGAAGTCGATCAAGTTGAGCAGGCATAATCTACCTTTCACAAAACCAAACTGTGTGGGATCCAAAGTTTGGAGATTCCCTATATCCTTGTTTATTAGGTCCACAATGATATGTTCCATAGCTTTGCATATCAGACCCGTCAGGCTAATGGGACAATAGTTCCTAGGGTCTGTAGTTGCTCCTCATCTGCTCTGATTTACTGGTACATCACTTTCTGCCAATGTAGGATTCAGAACAGTAAGTTGACAGAACTGGCATTACTGCTGCTTTCTCAATCTGTTGTCAATCAAGAGGTATAATCAGCGTGGTAGCCATACTAAAGAAGCTTCTAAAGAAAACAAATTATATCTACTCAGATCTATGTTAATGATATAATTTATGGTCTACAGACCACAGTTAAGAAACGACACTTCCAGCAGAAATTTTTATATAAAATATGCATCAGGATGGTATAACTAAATGGCATAGCAAATTTTACACAATAACAACTTGCTAATTTAATGATTTTGCTGTAGATATCAAAATATAATATATAATTTTCACTATTTGCAGTTACAACTCCAAACCTGTGTAATTTTAATTCCAGTGATTTAGTAAGTGGGTGTCCAATTTTAATTTGAGTAATTCACTAAATGGATACTCGAACACACACAGCCAAACAATTAAAAGTTATGAATTGCTGTTATTCTGAACAACTTAAATGACAAACATTTACAAAACAACCTGGTAAAAGCTAATGGAATACTTCATACTAACTAAAAACACCAAATAATGAAATGCAATAGTGGCATTCTGGTCACCAGAACAAGAAAGTACATTTATTTGTTTAGTTATTTAATTAGAGTAGATCCACTCTATCAGACAGCCTGAGGATCTTTAGAAACAAAGCATCAACATCTGTGATGGCAGCAAAAATGTGATACTGTGTGATATGGTTATATTTCAACATAAAAACATTGTTTAGTTCTTGTAGATGTTTATGGTTAAGCAACTGTTTAAAGAACTAATAGGTAATATCAAGTCCAAATCTGCATATAAAGTAAAACCAATAAATCAGTGCAAATAGAAGTTACATTTGTCAAGGAGTGATGACCTGCTTACTCTGTAAATGGCACCCATTGTCTGGGATACTTAATTAGTAATTATATTCATTAATCCATACAAGGCACACAGGATATTCTGTTTTATATAAAGTGAAGAACAGAGAAATTTGTAAAAGACTAAGCAAAGTATTTCTCCCTACAGACTGAACCGCAACAAACCAAACACACCAACCTGAGGCTTGGGACTGTGAAGGCTTCTCTTGTAAGTTCCATCTCAAACATATTTTTATTATTGTTATTAGACTGACTAATCCAATATGCAGGTCCAACTATGACATTTATAAGTAAAAAGCACTTTGCAAGTATCCTGCAGTAAGCAAAATGAAGACTCATATACTTTAAAGAATAGTAACTGTTAAGAGGTCTCTGAGCAAAATTTTTTTTTTTTTTTAATCAGACTGCCTATGAAGATTATAATTATCTTGATGGTAGTACACATGGCAATCAGACCATTTCAGGCTGTCCTCATTTGTGTTGTTAGATTAATGTTTCACACTAAGTTATACTCAATAAGATAACTTTGCATGTGCCAGAAATTCTGTTGAAACACAGTCTGTTGACAAAACCAAGCTATTCCATTCCATGTTTAGACTAGATGGGAGGGTGTTTCACCCCATGGAATCCTCACACTAAGGAAAGTTCCACACTGGCATCCAATATTTGGCCACATCCTTTTATTCCTTTTCCTCCATAGCCTCCATTGCTGGGGTTGATAACTGTACCTCACAAGTCAGGGTTCCATCCATTTGTGCAATGGACTTAGACTCCCTTCACCTTATTTTAATTCTGACATCACACACTCTTGGCAGAAAAGTGCATGCCCCTTTCATCAGATTGTACAATCCCACAGTTAAAATGTATGATTCATATCATCAGATTTATTTAACAGATTAGCTAAATTAAACATTTTGATCATCAGCTTTTAGAACAGAACATGTAGTAACTGATCTAAAAAAAAAATCAGTTTTATATTTTCAGGAACACAGAAACATACACATTTGGATAGCCAATATGTCACTTCTTGGATCATAAGGCTGAAATTTGTAGTTCATCTACCAAAATGTCTTTGTCTGCCTATACAATAAATGGGGATAACTGTTCTCCCATCAACTGCAGTAAATTATATTGACACCATCAGTTTGTACAGAGGACCTTGTACAGGGGTTTTGTGAAATCTGTAGGCAGTAAAGAGGAGGGCACATTTTGGATATTGAAGTAAATGATGCTTCATGCTTTGATACTCAGTATACAAGACAGCCCTTCATACACATAAACAGAATGTGACAGTGGAAAGGAGCCACAAATTAAACCACCCTTCAGCAAACCGATGGCTTCAGTTTTTTTTGGAAAAAAAAGCACACCTTATGTTCCCATCATCCATGTACAAATGCTACTATGCTCACCAATGCAAAATCAAATTTGATCCCAAACTTAAAGTAAGAAGAACAAGCTTAGTAAGTCACAGGAAAAAATGGCCCTAGAAAAGGTCCTTTACTTAAATTAGTAAACCTCCCAAGTAGCAATACAGCATTCTATTTTTACTAAGTCTCTCGTTCAGTTGTTCCATGTATGCCTGTACCCCAACTTACTTGCCTGAAAGTAGCTGTACTTTAACTAAAATAAATACAGTGCAAATGCTGCATGCACTGATTGTTTTTCTTCTTCCATTCTACCCCAGTGAATCAGCCTGATCCATTCTCGTACCCTACCCCCAATTCTCACCCACTCCCATTATTTTTCTATTCATCCATCTCCATCCCCCCACATCAGTAACCAATCCAATTACCTAAACATATCTCTCTACCACCAAGCTCCTTCCACTTTATTACTTCCACAAATTTCTACTTTTCCTCTCCTTCTCAACCTCACTTAAATACATCTTTCCAAACCCAAAGTCTGGCATCAATCTCAAGAATCTAACATTTTTTTTACGGCACAAATGGTGACCCCTTACTAATTCAATATAAATGCACTTTACTTCCTACCAACATAACTACAATACAAACCAAATTCCTACCAACATAACTGCAATACAAACCAAAGTTCCACAAACCCTCCCTGTTGTAAATCTATTTCCTTATTTTAGCTTTTTCACATACTCCTCCTTATTTTAAAAAATCTACTTACCAAGATGATACTCTTACTAATACTCACATTATTACCTTTCATATCATTAGCCCATGTTACCTCCGATAAGCAATCCCCATTTAAAAACTTCTAGAAACTTCCATCAAACAAAGTCTAGGGAAAGTTCAAATACAAATGGCTCAACTCACACTACTTTATACTCTGCCACCCACACCTATATAGTGACATATATCTTAATCCAAGCTCCTGAAACCTAAATAACCACACCACCAGCCCACACGTAGCCTCAAAAAATAAATCTGGCTTACATCTATATGCCACCGACCTTTAATAGCATTTGTAGTAAATTGCCAGATGTCCATGCCTGAATAGCTCAATACTGTTCTGATAGTCTAGTCTTAAGTGAAACATGGCTAAGTCAAGAAACTATGGATGAGGAAATTATTCTTCCAGGATACAGTATAATAAGAATAGACAGGACTAGAAAAAAGGTGAAGGCATAGTCATAATCTATTAAAAAAACAACTCAACCTCTCTATCTCATTACCCCAAAATTTAAAAATTCAGAGATCCTAATAACATCACTCAGACACTAAATACACATAAAAACCTGTGTATCACAGGAACATATATACCCTCTGGTAACAATACTGAGACTACAGAAGAATTTCTTTCCTGGGTCTCATCAAACATTTTGCAAGAAACCATCATAATGAGTGATCTCAACATTGAATGCTAACCATAGGTAAAGAAAACCCTAAAAATGCCGTCAGTCTATATAGCTTCTCTCAGCTCATCTCAACCCTAATCAGATACAATAAACCAACAAACAAAACAACAATTAATTGGATACTGACCAACAGCCCAAAAAACATTACCAAAGTTGATACCTCCCAGACTTCCTAAATGATCATGCCCCATCTACAGTTTAAGGGACAACACTGCTGTAAAAAAAAAAAAAAAAAAAAAAAAAAAACAGCTATAATAATGCTTGCAACCTCTACTCCTTCCAGCCTGACTCTCTAACCTGAAGCATTCAACTGGAAGGCACTACAAACTTTACGCCTGGATGAAGCTGTACCCCTGTTTAACTATACATTCATGAATATACTAAACAGCCATGCACCCATTAGAACTAAAATAATTAAAACCATCCCTACTGTCTGAAGATACTAAACATTAAAAAAAATGAGATAATACATAGAAAACATGGAGAAAGTAAAGTACTATAACCAGTCTTCAATTATACAAAGTAGTAAGAAATGCTACCAAAACAAGATCAGAACTGAAAAAAAGGGCTTCCATACTAGACTACAAGCTGAGAACCAAGGTAACTCTGAAACCTTCTGGTCAGCCATAAATCATCTCCAAAATCCAGGTCAGTCATTACAGCCCAACCTATGTTTAACCAACCAAAAAAGTAGTATCGCTAACCAATTCAGCACTCATTTTATAGTTACCTCTCTTATTAACACCCCACCCACCCCTACCACCACTCCCCCCTTAAAACCCCAACGTAGCCAAAAGATGTTTACCTTCCAACCAGTACCTATTCCTATGATCAAGAAGCTACTCCTTAAACTCAAACCTACTACCCTGGCCCACGATAAACTACCTGCTGAATATATTAGTCTGTCAGCAGAAGTCTTATCCTACATATTATCAATCCTAATTAATAGGCCAAATAAGGAAGGATATGTTCCCATACTATGGAAAATCATATATCTTACCTTTGCACAAAGGAGGAAAATCCATTGACATTTCTGACTACAGGCATCTTATCCCCTCTGTCAAATATGCTAGACAAATGTATTCATAGACAAGTCCTCAACCTTATTACAGACAACAGCCTTTTCACCCCAACCCAGGCTGGCTTCCGCCAGCACTACAACTTTACTTCTAAATTTTATCATTACAGTCAACCAGAATATGAATAACGGCAACTCAATCTCAGCAATAATTCTTATATCTGTCCAAGGCATTTGAGGCAGTATCTCATCAGAAAGTGTTACTTAAACTATCTTCATTAGGCCTAGTCTCATCATTATTCTGGTTTGATAGCTACCTCTCAACCAGGATGCTGGCAATCAAATGGGAAAATGACATCTGCACTTTTCTCACTGTTAACAGTTGGAGTCCCCCAAGGCTCAATATTAGGTCCCTTGCTGTTCAGTATCTTCACAAATAATATGCACACTTTAACTAAACATGCATCTATCATATAGTGTGCAGATGACGCTACACTAATCTGTTCTGCAAATAATCTAGGAAAACTGCAACATCTAACTCAGGAATCCCTAACCTCTGTTGAGGCATGGCTCACATGACTCACAATTACTATTAAATCCCCCCCCAAAAAAGGATTCCTGTTCACCACAAAGCAACTTGCTCCCCACAAACAGCAATCACCTATAACCGTCTCCAATAATACTAACAATAACTAATAAACACCAAACTATTAGGAATCATCACTGATAACAGTTTGAAACTGAACTACCACATAAAACAGACAATAAAGAGAACTCACTAAAAACTAGGGGCCATCTACAAGATCAAACTGTATTCAATAGACAAAGCCAGAAAAACCATGGCATCTTTCTCCACTGTCTGTACACTTCTTTATATCACTCCCATACTCATCACTCTGCATTACACCTCACGCTCCTCACTAGACCAGTGTTACAATAAAATAGCCAAATTCACCTCAAACACAGCTACCAAACTTACCACTGTATACTTCTAAAAACAACTTCAGTGGCTCGAGGTATGGCAGTCCGTAACTTGCTCACAATTAATGACTACCCACAAACTCCTATACCTCCCTGAAAAGTGTCCAAGCTTAATGAACATGCAGTATAACCCCACCAGACAACTGCTACCTGTCAACAAGCTGTTGTTGACTGTAACTAAGTCCAAGAAATCCACTAGAGACACACTGTACTCCTCCTATACCACAGAAATTTGGAACTCTATACCCTGAGCTCTTAGACAAACTAAAAATGCTAAATCATTCAAAAATCAGCTAAAGCAATATCGATCTGATACATGGTTATGCTCATGCTCCACTCCTGGAGTCTTTATCTTAATTTTGCCTGTAAGTTCCTACAACTCAAACATTTTTAGTCAAACTCATCCATGTCCTTTTTTCTAATCTGCCCATCTAGCCATCCCCCCATCAACTTCTATCTAATTCTCCTTGTCGGCTCTAACTGCTACAACTCCTAATATAGCTCGGAAACATGTTGCATATTTTATATCTAAATATCAATCTTGTACATAATTTTTAGCAACTATATATACTTTACTAATTTCATTGAATGTTCCTATGTTTCTGTAGCCTATTGTTTTAAATACCTGTATATTATCTATCCAACCTGTAACTACTGTGGTGATTTTCTCCCTGGGCCTCTGCTGAAAAGGGGTATCTGTTTGCCCAGTCAGGCTACCCCAGTAACAAATGCAAGCAGTAAATAAATAAATGCATACATACATACTATATTCTTATATGCAAGTCTGTCCAGAATAAAGGACTGCTGTCCTTAGACCAATATTTACTTATTTAACCAGGAAAGTCCATTGGGCCGAAATGAGCCCTTTTTCAATGGAGTCCCAGGGAGAAAAGCTCTCTCTCTCTCTCTCTATATATATATATATATATATATATATATATATACATTCAAATGAAAATCAACAGGAATTACAAAAGAATTAATCCAAAAAATGATTACAATAGTAAAAAATCAGCAGGAGTTAATACAAAGTATTGTGCAATACAAATTATACACATCTTAAGGAACTGATGAAGACATATCGATGTAGTGGTAGAAGTAGCAAAAGGATTCGTATAGTATGCAGTGATGATAGGTACTGAACCAATATGAAATAATGGGCATTTTGAGTTATGTGGAATGTCAGTGATTATACTACCAAGGTGAAAAAGGGAGTTAGTAATTGTAAGAGAGAGATGAAGGAATAGAGCATGGCTGGTGACAGAATTTAGAGAGAGAAAGGTTGACAGAAGTTGGAGTAGATGAGAGAGGGTTAGGAGGGGTGGGAGCAGGAACATTCCCAAGTTGAAGAGAGGTAGCAGTGGAGCAAGATCTTAAAAGTGGAGTAGTTCTGGGTAGTTCAGATATGGGGAGGAAGTGAGTTCCATTTTTGTACTAGAGAAAAAGTCAATAGAAATTACCCAGGGGTACGTAATGGTTTATTCACTTCAAGGAGATTCTGATTATTAGACCTGAGACATAGCTCAGGGAGATGCATAAGTAAGGATTGATAAGAGGGAGAGGTATTGGGATGGCTTGAGAATATGTTTGTGAGCAGTGGAGAGCTGAATGTAAAGGAGATAGTTTGGGAACTCCAGCCAGTTTGAGTGTAAGGCATCATAGTGATGTGAGGAGGATTCGGAGCTGGTGGCAAACTTGGAGATTTTATTGTAGCAGGATGCCAATTTGGACTTAAGGGTGGCTTGAAGATTGGTAAGGAGAGGGGCCCCGTACATGAGAGAGGGTAGAGAGGGTAAGGTTAGTTGAAGAGGTAAGGTAGCGATTATGCCAATAAAGCATTCCGAGCTTCTAATGAGTTTTCTTGATGTTAGTTTGAAGGTGAATGTCAAACTTTAGATGTTTGTCAATAAGGACACCTAGAAGCTTAGTGTGGTGGATTATTTTGATGGGAGTCAAGTTTTGGCTCACGATGGAGAAGGAGTTCTCGTCTATTTTGATGTTTTTGGATGGGGTAAAGATCATAATTTTGGTTTTAGATTCATTGAGAACTAGGTGATTGTTTAACATCCATGTCTCAGTGCAGTGATATACTGATTGCTTATCTCACATAGGATAAAACATTTGAAAGACTCTCTACTCTTCAAACTTAGCAACCTCCATTTCTTCCCCTTTTCATTGCCAACCATTTACTTCCATATACCTCAGACTACAACCTTAGATCCCTTCTCCCAACATAACCTCCCTCAAAAATCCAAATTAATTTTGATAGTTCACACCACAGCTTTTTCAGCTTAGGAACGCAAGTCTTTGAATCCTTTCCTACTTCTATTAAAGAATACTTCTCCTTTAAAGTATTTAGAAAGGAGCTGAAATAATAATTTTCAGTTTGTCTCTTGCCCCTGTTACATAATGGGTGCACTTGCCTAATTCTACCACCCTCCAATTTTATCTCCTATTCAGACATGCATGCCAGTGTTTAGATATACTCACCCACTTTTAAAAAAATACTAGGACTTAAGCTCCATACATGACATACACAGACATAAATAATCTCTCCCACACACTTTACTTTCCTCTATTGATAATGAAATCTCTTCCTCTCTACTTAATTACTTTCCTAATGATAGTTTCTCCTTTCCTTCCTTATGTTTATTGTGTCAGAATGAATTTGTATTACATCTGATTCTCTGTTAATTTTTTTGTCTTGCTATGTACATTAATATCATATTTGTATTATCTTCTTTATTATACTTTCTGTTTTAAGCTCCCAGTCCAAATAACCAGTGTTCAACCCCAGTTAGTAATTTTAAATGAATAAATAAAATACACATACATGCATTTGCTTTGCACTGTTGGCTTGGTTTTAAAGAATCACCTCTAACCTCTTTGAATGAGTCCTCACATGCTCTAAGGTGTTCAGCAGCTTCTCAGCTGGGAAGGAGAATTTTCAATGAACAGACTGTCCTTTTCAACCCAGCCAGCTCTCTGTGTCCATACTCCATTTCTGAAACTAAAGCCCTGGCATCACAGAAAGAAAGCTAACTGCTACAACAAAAGGGAGTCTAACGTCCTTGTCTTACTGATCAGTGACAGGTTAATACCTATATAGGAAATGATTCCAAGAAATTAACACATTTAAGGTCAGTATCTTCAGAACAGCAGATAAGTCATTTTTGTACTTGTGCAGTAGACCATAAAAATAAATGCCCCTTATCCCTGCTTTTTAGTTTTAGCAGGTGTCATATTTACTCTTTTTATTCCATCTGGACACCTACTGCTAAGTTTTTGAAAAAAAGGTGTTTTTACACCACCTTATTTTAAATACATTGATGCTCATCATTGACATTTAGAAAAAGGGTAAATAAATAAAAATATCAATAAATGAATACTTTTTCCACAGCAGGGCATATATATTAACATGAAAAAGTAATGTGATTGTGTGGGTGCAAAATTAAATGTGTAGATAATGAAGCTTCACTGCATTACTATGGATATTTATGATCAATTAAACTTTTCAAGTATCCTGCCTTACAGTCATAGCTCTTAAGGTAAACAAGGGCATCTAGGTAGACTATCTTCTCAGTTACTTGTTATTGTTCATAATGTACTGAAATAAATTATGCACAACTTACTGCTGTTCACTTATCTTAAATTTCCGAGACTGACATACCTTCCATCACATGGACTCAGTTTAAAACAGTTTCCCAAAAGAAGAAATGGTTCACACTACAGAGAAATTTTTGCCGAAATACTACACACTGTGAACTGCTTCACTTTGTGTCCTTTACTACTGATTTTCTTACCTCTTTAAAATATGTAATGTACAATAATTCCAGTAAATAATTCTTGTTTTATCTATAATCATTCAGTATTTTAATGTAATGGAAATATTTTATTAATGGTGGCAGATTGTTTACAGTTAGGACCTTTGTACACTTATGCACATTTTTATCATTACAGTACAGACGGTTCGGAGAACAAAATGGATGAAAGAAGTCCCAGGCCTGAATCAGTTGAATAAGACCACAGAAGAAGAAATCACTCTAATTTAAATAAATTTACATAATGCATCATCCCCAAGATGTGTGACTGCTGACCAGCTGTAAGCCTGCACAAATAACTTCTGACAACTTGTATCTTCAAATCAGCTATTTAGAAGCAGCTTCATAGAAGGAACATTCAACCAGTACATTCAGTGACTGTGGTATGAAAAACTGTGGTAACAGAGGACTATGTAATGGCTTCTCAAGCTGCACATACTAGGATATTATTCACAAAAATATAATTTCGAGAAGAGTTTGACTACAGTCTCCCTCATTTAGTTCCTCACTTACCAGCATATCTGCAAAACATCATGACACCAAATTCAAATAATAACATTTAAGGACAATAGTCACAGGTCTAGAGACTGGCATGCCATCTTAAAAATAAAAAGCTTTCTTTAATGTAGTTATGTGTTGTGTTTTACATCTGCAGTATGCTAAAAATAGCAAATATTGTGTCGCTACATTTCAAGTAAAATCCAGCTTCTTACAACTGATGTAAAATGTTGTACACAGTGCACAACATTCTGTCCAACTTTAAAAAATCACCGCTGTACTAGTCAGTGTTATATTTAAAAAAAAAACCAATGTGAATCAGTGGAGGTGATTATGATGCAGAATGCTGCCAAATTTAACTGCTTTCTTATAAAATATGACTATATATATTTTACTTGTGTGGTTTACAAACTAATTAGCTAAAAAGCTATGGGTGTATTTAAGGAGTTTTGGACCTTCTTGAATGCTAGCAGAAGGCCTTCTTTTCTAAATCTGACTGATACTTTTGTATCGCCTTTCTCTCCAATTAAATTATATTATCCTTTCTGTTTGAAGATCCCTGTGCCAGCCCTCATAAGTTTGCCATCAATCTAATACTGGTTGAATGAAGTCTACACAGTATTAAGTGTGTCTATATAGTCTACACTGTGCTAAGTAATTCTGTACAGTGACACAAACAAGCCCAGCAATTTCTTGGTTTAAGTGGTAGAAACAGAAAACCTTATGGCCAGAGTATACAGGGTATCTGCTGACTTTATGATTGTTACAGTGTTGCTACCTAGTTTCTGCCAGATTACATATAACCACCTTCTCCACTAGCCATCCAAGGTCATTCAGTGGTGATGATAAAACATCCAAGTAGTCACCAGGGTTTCAAAGTCCATTTTAATAATGGTACATATGAAGACTGCAGCTCAATTATTCAAAATAAAAAAGTCAAACAATTTTTTAGAGCAAAGCTCTGCACACCTCTCACCATAATGTGTATGTGTGCGTATATCTCTATATAAACTCTCAAATGTCAACCTCTGTTTTGCTGACACAATTTAACACCTTTATTGAATTATCACTTAAGACATAAGCAAACATAACATTTATATAAAAGAAAACAAACCATAGTAACATATTCCCAGTTATAAATAAACATTATACATCACATATGTTTTTATTGCATAGCTATCATCAACTTAACATTACATAAATTGCTCAGTTCCTGCCTTGCCTTAAATCACAGTCCTCCAAAACTTTATTCTGCATGTATTGTTCTCACCATTTCCATTTTTCAACGTAATTTGCTCCTACCCATTTTCTAAAGACCCCACTTCCAGTTCTTTTGTCTCTGTTATATAATATTCCTCTTCTTCTTTCAGCTTTTCCCGGTTAGGGGTTGCCACAGTGGATCACTGTCCGCTCATGATTGGCAGTGGAGTTTTACAGTGTCGAGTTGCCAGCCCAGCGCCCAACCTTCCACAGAAGGCACACACATGCACACACACACACCTAGGGCCAATTTAGTGTGTCCAATCCACCTACAGCATGTCTTTGGGATGTGGGAGGAAACTGGAGCACCCAGAGGAAACCCACGCAACCACAGGGAGGACATGCAGACACTGCACAGAAGGCACCCCAGCCGAGGATCGAACCGGAGAACCTCTTGCTCTGAGGTGGCAACGCTAACCGCTGCACCACCGTGGCCGCCCTCTCTGTTATATAATATTAATTACTTCAAATACATTGGTTCAGACTTTGATTTCCATTTTCTAGTAATTGCTTTTTTGGCAGCCACCAGAATTAAACTTAGCAAGGCCTTATTATGTCTAGGTAATTCAGATCTTGCATCCCAGCTCAAAAAAAAAAAATCTTTAGTTGCATCTATTTGCTCACCCAATATTTCTCACAGAGTACTCTGTAGGGAAATTTTTAAATCTTCCAACTCATTAACTCCCAAAACATATATCCTCAGTTATATCTTTCTTCCCTATCGCACCACCACCATTTGCCACCTACCTGAGGAAAATTGTTTAGAGTCTGCTTGGGGTAAAAAATACCTATGCAAACACTTCCTAGCAAAAATCCTAAATCCTCTAGACCTTGTTGCATACTTGAGAGCCATATGTATGTCCTCTCATTGTTTCCTTGTGAATTGGTTATCCAATCTCTCTTCCCAATCTTTTCTAACCTCCTCTGATTGATTCCTATAGTTATTGTACAATATTTTATATACCATATTAATTATCTTTTTTTAACAACTGCATCTGTTCTAGAGTTAAATAAAAACTTTACTAGAGCAGGTTTTCACTTAAAATTCTCTTATCCCTTTCTCTTTGTCTGTGCTCTGAGATCAACACCTGGTGGGGAAGGTAGTCTCTAGCCTGCAAGCAAAATGTCTTCTTGGCCTCATCCCACTCTATAACCTTTCCTGCTTGAGTTGTTTGCTCCCAATATCTTGATTACTTTGCAAGGTTTCTCCAGTAAATTCCAGCCTCCTCTTGCCTATTTTCTGTACCCTTACTTACAGTCATCCCTGTTGGCAAAATCTCCTTTCTCCATTGTCATAATGGCTTAATTCTTAGAATACTAATCTATTTGCTTTTTAGCCCAGATAGTGGTTGAAAAAAATACTTGGCCAGCTTACATACTCAGTTAACAAATGAATGAATGAATAAATAAATATATTGCTTCTTTCTTTTTATGGCTGAATGCAATTTGAAGAATAAAAGGCTTATTTGTGTGCCAAAAAAACAAATGCAGCAATAGAGCCCCCTGACTACAACCAAGGCAACCACATTTGATTAGTGTCTCAAGTGCATGACTGAGCTAGCACGGTGAGAGAGAAATAAAGGTGTTGCTTACTATTCATTGAGGAAGAGGCTGAGGCTGGAGACACACACACACCACAATTTCTCTGGTGGACACTGAAGAAAATTGCCTGTGGCACTTAAAACCAAGTTGGCAGGGACTGCTTGGTTAACTTACATCCCTTGCAGATGTGAAGGACAGATAAGCACTGATACTCAGTGCATGTTTCCTTCTCATAGAATGGGAAACCAAGCAAGCATAGGAAGATAGAGGCAACTGAAAAACCCTGTTTGCTGCCTTGATGATGATTCCCTTAACCAGACCCCATCCAAAGGATGCATAGAGGATCTACTAATTATAGGGAACCTGATGGTCAGCAAACAGTAGATGAAAAAAAAAAATCTGAAAAGAAAAATAAAGCTAAAGATAGCAATTTCCTTCAAATGATCAGTGTTGTGCACATTTAAAAACCAAAAACTCTATAACAACAAGAGATAACACAATATATTGCGACATTAGGAAACATGAACTTAACATGCAAATTAAAAAAAAAAAAAAAAACAGCAGCAAAGATAAAATCAACATCAAGGCTGCATGCAGACAAAGCCATATATCTGAGTACCTTAATCAATGGAGACACAATGGACATGGAGCTTTATTTCACTTTTTAAAAATAATGGAATCATTTTAGAAACTTCCTAGTGATCTGGAAACACATTCTAGTACATAAGTTCAAAGAATATCATACAAACAACAGGTAATCTATCCATTATAACCCTATCTATCTTTAAAAGCAGACAGTGTTCATAGGTTCATACTAGGCTATCTGCCCTAGGGCATTTATAAGCCTAGCCAGAGTGTGTTTGGCTTTTGCCACCCATTTTAAATTAATTTTGCGATGCCCTTTTTCGAGGTTAGTATACTGTGCCTCTGTCTAACAGTGACACAGACGTGATACCCAGGGTAAACCTACAATCTCCCATCCACTCATCAAGATTCCTCTTGAAGAGAGTCAATGAGGGACTCTGCCTAACCTGGACTGGGATTTTATTCCAGAGTGAAGGGAGCCTCTGGGTTATGAATCTGTCCCTCCAGCATGTCTTATTTATTTCAGTGCTGAGGTTCAAGTCTCTCGAGCACGTAGCTCGATGGGATTTGGATTTTCTGAGGTGCAGCATGTCCATTAATTCCGGGTTGGACATGGCTTTATACGTCGGGCACAGATCGCCTCTGAGCAGGCGGTATGCCACTGAGTAGAGCTGGAGTTTCTTTAACCGGGCAGCATATGGCATCTGTTTGAGCCTTTGATCCTCTTGGTGAGGTACTTTTGGGGTCTTTCCAGTTGCTGCAGGTGTCTGGTAAGGTACATCCCAAAAGGGGCATTGTACTCAATTATGGGCCTGATGAAGGATGAGTAAAGAGGCACGATGACCTCCCCTGATCTAGATGTGAATCCCTTCATGATTAGGTGGGCTATATAAAATGTTTTTCTAACCACTTTGGCCACGTGGTTGTCAAATGAGAGATTGCTATCAACTTGGGTCCCCAGGTCCCTAATTACTTCTTCTGTACTTAATAGATTACCACCTATGTGGTAATTTGTGGGCACTTTGTTTTTGTCAAAGGGGATGACTATACACATTTTGGCGTTTAGCTTGAGGCCATGGCTCTGGCACCAGTTGTCTGTTTCTATGAGGCCATTTTGGAGGATGCTTGTGTTGGCTAGAGAGTCGATTATGGCGCCCAGTTTGCAATCATCTGCGAACTTGGACAGCCACAGTCCTTCTGTGTTGGCCTGTACCTCCGAGAAATATATACCGAACAAGAGAGGTCCCAGGACTGAGCCTTGTGGGATGCCACTTGTAACTGGTTTGGAGTCTGACATGGCTCCAGCAATTCTAACCATGTGGGTTCTGTCCTTGAGCCAGTTTGCAACCCATCTAGTGACATAGGGGGTTTATATTTAAGCTGGTGACCTTATCTATAATGCCCGAGTGGGGTATTGTATCGATGGCTTTTGCGAGGTCCAGGTAGGCTGTGTGGACCACCTTCCCCTCGTCAATGGCCTTGGTGACTGTTTCAAAGAAATCAATCAGGTTTAAGAGGCAGGATCTGCCCTTAACAAAGCCGAACTGGGTGGGATCCAGTGTCTGTAGGTCCCCAATATCTTTATTTATGAGGTCCATGATGATCCTTTCCATAGCTTTGCAGACCAAGCTAGTCAGGCTTATGGGGCAATAGTTTCCAGGATCCGTTGAGGCACCACCTTTGTGGAGAGGGACCACTGTTGCTGTACGCCACTCTTTGGGTACATATCCTGTAGTAAGGCTGAGATTGAACAGTAGTATTATGTTTGGGTTTAGTTCATGTAGGATGCAGCCTGGGACACCGTCTGGTCCCATTGATGCTGTGTTTTTTGCTTTGGAGAGGGCGGCTCTTACCTGAGCATCTAAGATGTCAGGGGGGCAGCACTCTGCTGGGATAGATATTTGCCCTTTTGGTGGGGAGGGGGGGGGAGTTTGCGCTGAACCTGTCAGCTAGGATGTTGGCAATGTCTGTGGGTTCGGTGTATTTTTTGTCATTTTGGACTAATTCTGAGTATATCTGGGAATTCCCACCCAGGTTCTTAACATAACTAAAGAAAGCCTTGTGATTATCCTTAGTGTCCTGTGCAATTTTTCTCTCGAAGCTGGCCTTAGACGATTTTATGAGTGCCCGTAGTTTTTTGTTAATACTGATCAGAGATGCCTTCCCTTTTTGGGATTTTGCTCTATCATGTAGTAGCTTCCTCCTTCTATTGTATAGTTTGTTTATGGTTGGGGTACACCAGACAGGACGTCTGCCTTTGGAGGATTGAGTCTTGGTTTTATTTGGGATTGCATGATCCATTCATTCCTGAAGGTGTTCATAAAATGCGTTTATAAAGGATTCTGCGGTCTGGGCTGTATTTTCCACAGGCCTGGGGGCTTTGAAGGATTCCACCTCGGTTTTGAGGAGTGTGAAATTTGCTTTAGAGAAGTTTTTCACTGTGGTTTTCTGGGCAGGGGGTGGGGTCGGGATGTGAATATCCAGTGAGATTAGTTTATGGTCTGATCTTACCAGTGAGGGATACACTTCTGGTCTGGAGCATAGAGTCCCCATGTTGGTGATGATCAGGTCCAGTATGTTTTCCCCTCTTGTGGGAGTGGTAACAAGTTGTTCCATAGCATTTGAGTTTATAAATTCTAGGAACTATTGGGCTAGGGTGTTGGAGCTAGAGTAATGCTCCCAGTCTATGTTTGGGCAGTTGAAGTCGCCCGATATAATGGTGTTTGGAGAGACCTTCATATTTTCCAGTGTTCTCAGGAAGGCCGAGTGGGGTTCCTGAGTTTGGGAGGGTGGTCTGTAGCAGGCTATAAACTGGAAGGCAGTTTTACCCACTGTTAGTTGCACATGGATAGTCTCTGATGCTTCGTGCTGTGCCACCAACCTGGAGGTGTGGGTATCTTTGATGAATATTGATACTCCCCCTCCTTTTGTGGTTCGGTCCAAGTTTTGGGGCCGAAAAGCATGGTATGATGTATAACCTGGGACTGCTGGGGTGCTCTCGGGAGCCTTGAACCAGGTTTCTGTTACTGCACAGATATCAATGTTCTCCATGCTAAGGAGAGTTTTGAGTGTGTGCATCTTGAGGTTTAGACTTCTGGCATTGAGTAGCATTACTCTTAGTTTCTTATCCCTTGTGATACCTATGGAGGTGGGTTTGTCTTTTGAGCCTTGCCTAAAAAAGGCACTATGAGGGTAGCAAGAGCCTTTGCCAATATCCAAAAGCCCAGGGGTGACATGTGCAAGCCATCCCTAGTGAAGCATCATGGCTTGTCGAGCATGTCATCCCAGGCTGACAGACATTGGATCCCCTTTGAATGACACCAATACTTAAGCCAATTGTTGAAATTGATCATCTTGTCTTCATATTGTGGCATCATTCTTGGTGAGGGTAAGATGCTACTCAAGGTCGGGGTCATACCGGCCTGGGCTACATGCTCAGAGAGCTCCTCTTATGTCTCTTTTCATGTAGTCCAGGGAGGTACATCTCAGGTCATTCACACCAGCATGGACAATGACTGAGTCATATTTTTACTTGCCTTGGAGTGACCTGAGTGCTTGTGTTATGTGGCGGATCCTAGCGCCCGACAGGCAGCTCACCGTGACCTCCTCCTTGTTCAGCCTGGTGAGCGGGACGTCAATGTGCCTGATGATAGAGTCACCTATTACAAGTGTATCAGGTGTGTTGTTTAGCCTTAAGGGCTGTGATTGTTCGGCACACTGGCTTTGTGAGCTATGTGTTGCACGTGTTTTGTTTTGGGGTAGCGGTTGCTTGGGTGTCTGCTTTGGAGGTCTCTGCTGCTTAGGCAGATTTTTATTTAGAGCCTCCGAGTATGTTTTTGTGTGTTTATGTGTTTGGTTTGCTGTCGTGGTAGGTCTATGTGAGGCTGGAATTGTAGTGAGTGTGGTTTCCTTCTCCTCCTGACTGGTTACGCCAGTACTGAGTTGAGAGAGCTTAGCCTCCAGTTTGGCTATATGGTTGCATCTCTCACATGTGTTGGAATTTGTTGGTTGGAGGAGAGGGTTGTTTGTGTACATGAGGCAGTTATAACATTGCCTCAAGATTCCCAGATTCACCAGCTGGACTGGAGAGGAGATTGACAACTGACCTTTGGACATGCTAGAATAGTATTGGGAATTCCTTTAAAATTGAAAAAAAGGGCCAATGGGGAACAAGGTACTCAAGGGGAGTTTGTGAGGGTGTAGTGCTTTTATTTTTTTAGTGCTGACTTATATAATTGCTTTAGTGAGCAAGTGCCAGGTAACTTAAATGCAAAAACGACAAACAGTAACACAAGAACTAAGCATCTCCAATACAGCCAGCTGATTACATTTAGCACAATTATTCAGTAGCATATTTTCAACTACATCCCGACACTCAACTTAACCAACTAATCAAATAGCACAACAAACAGTTCAATGTAACAAAAAATGTAAAATAGCACAAAAAGTCATACAAAACTTCACCCTTTTCAATGAATTATCTGCTTATTTTATTTTAACTGGAACGGCTTTTTTCTTTGCCAGAAAAGCTCTAAAGGTATCTTCACATTTTGGCAACTGGCAACTGCTTATAACAACACACTTCCTTTTAACAAACTTTTGCTTATTTGTACAATATTTGCATTATTTTTTATCTTAAAATTCCCTTGCAAAGAGATCTGTATAATTTTATTGAATGGTCTCTATAACCTTCCCAATTCCTCTTCTATGTCTTAACAATCATATCAGGTTACAACCTTAGAACTAGCAATCATACAGGTAATGCACAAATAAAATTGCACTGTACTTACCATAACTTTTTATTGTACATTCCAAAGCTTTGGAAATCCCTACCTTTCTTTTTAAAGGAAATACAACTGAACCCTAAACCGAGATCAATACTCCAGTAAAGCTGCAGTGGGACTGTAGTCATGAATTGCTTGGGCTTACTGCATTGAAGAAACCTTTTAAGTAAGGGCTTCCACAGTGTGGTCAGCCCTTCTGAATTCTATAATGCATCCTTTTCATAGGATATGCTCAAACAAAGACAAGATGCAAGATTTTAATTTTGAGTTGTTGGCAAATGTTACTGTTGCAGAAAACATTATACAAATAAAAATATAGCATTCCCTGAGATAAGCATTCATACATGATGGAATACATATGTAACACATTATCACCATTCTTGCCCAGCTCTTTGACCTAATTCAGTGCAAATGTTTACCTTATATCAACAGTTCCATATTTCCATCTTAACCCGTAACACCATTAGTGATACCCCCTTTCTCCTGCTGTTATCTTCTTAACTTATTTTGTGCATTATCCAGGAAAAAATAACTTCTGTACTGTTCCTGTAATACATAAGCATGGGGGGTGATAGAGACAGCTGAAAAACCCTGATGGCTGCCTTTATGATGGTTCACTCGACCAGACTCCACCCAAGGGATACATATCGGATGTAATGACCATACGGAACCTGATGATCATCAAGCAATAGTTGGGAAAATACCAAAAAAATAAATAAATAAGGCTAAAGATAACAATTTCCTTCTATTAATCAGTGTTGTGTACATTTAAAAAAAACAGGAACTCTTACAATGACAGATATCTAACAATATATTGTGACACTAGGAAATATGCAAATTAAAAAAGTCTAGCAGCAAAGATAAAAACAAGATCAAGGCTGCGCACCGACAAAGCCACAAGTCTGTATACCTTAGTCAATGGAGACGCAATGGACATGGTGCTTTATTTCATTTTTTAAAAATAATGGAATCATTTTAGAAACTTCCCAGTGATCTAGAAACATATCCTAATATATAAGTTCAAAGATTATTACACAAAAAAAGGTAATCCATTCATTATTGCCCTATCTATCTTTACATGTGGACAGAGTACTCAAGAACTAAGCATCTCCAATACAGACTGCTGATTGTATTTAAGCACAATTATTCAGTATCGGGTAAAAAAAACTTTCTTACACTGTGAAGGACAACAATGAGGAAAAGAATACTTAAAACTCCTGTTGTCCACCACGGCAGTAAAACTTGATAATAAAATCAAAGCTTTAATGAAAAAAGAATATAACATAAAACAAGCAGTCCTCAGTCTTCCGATAAGCGCTTTTGGCAAATATGCCTTCCTCAGATGGTAAAAAAGGACTGTTTAGCTTTTGTATTTATAAGGCATCACAGCCATTCATCTGTGACACGCCCTTGTTGCAAACCAAAAGGAGGCCAGCTAGCAAAGAGGTATAATTTCCTTCATTATAATTAAAGGCGCAGTACTTCTTTTTACTATGAGATTGTATATGAGAAAACTAGTAGCTATGTATGTGAATACATTATATGAATGAAGCAACATTCAAGTAAGCTTGCTGATTGTATTCCTTCTATTCCTAAGCACAGGTTTTAATGGCACAATGGTATTCAAGCCTGGTATTCTGTTCGCTCTTAAATTAATTATCCAGCATGTTTCCCCTTAACTCTGTGCAATTATGAACATCACCTCCTCTATTATGAACATCACCTCCTCTTGTGGTCTGACAGACTGCCTTTATGGCCTTAAATACAAAGTGATGAGAAGGATACTGTACTATATGGGCTGCTGTCCCTTAAATGTCTAAGGATACGTTCCTTAAGACGTTGATCTGTTTTGCCAGCATAGAAAGCACTACATTGGCAGCAAGTCACTAAGTATATAATGTGGGAACTAGTACAATCAACATAAACATTAAAATTGCACTGTTGCCTGGAGTATGGATGTACAAAAGTATTGGAGCTGTCAATGGAGTTGCAAGCTTTGCATCTCAGGCATTTGAAAGTGCCTTTTCTGTTAGAATTGGGCCTATTTCTTTCAAACCCATCTTTGTTGCAAATGAGACGTTTCAAATTATTCTTATTCTTATATAGAAATCTAGGCTGTTCCCCTATGATGTCTTTTATTTTGTCATCAGCTGTCAATACTGGCCAAAACTTCCTAATAACTTCACATACTTGCTTATTGTCAGCAGTGTATGTTAACAAACATTTAAGTTGCTATGACTGAGTTTTAAAATCCAGACTCTCATGATGACTCGATGTAGGTTCAGAAAAGTAGGGATGTCCCTTTCCTCTCCTTAATTCCTGTAGGTCATGCTTCAGTCTTAAATTCTTTCTTTTATAAGATCTTTTACTTAAATGTGTCTCAATATTTCTCTGTTCTGATACAAAGTCTTCATTCTCAGTACATAATCTTGAAGTTCTTAAGATCTCTTTCTCAAAGATGTTATCAAAGATATGTCCCGGGTGCATACTCCCCCTATGCAGATAATGATTTCTCCAGGTTTCTTTTTTATAAATTCATGTACTGATACTTCTATCAGGGTGTAGATGGATCTTTACATCCAGAAATTCTATGGTCTCCGAAGAGTGTTTGACCACAAACTCTAGAAAATCTATGCTCTCGTTGATGAAGTTAAAAAAAAGGTCCAATTGTGTAGAGCTGCCTCTCCAAAAGATAAAGACATCATCCACAAAACAACCGTAGTACACTAGATATTGTTTCCAGGTATTAGGTAACAGTTCATTGTGTTCCCACTCAGCCAGAACGAAATTGGAGTAACTATTTGCGCACGGGGTGCCCATAGCCACACCCCATGTCTGCAAATAGAAAGAGTCCCCATACATAACGATGTTATTTTCCAATACGAGTTCCAACAAGGAACATATTGGTTCTGCTTCCATACTGTTCCTTGCTAAGAAAGATCTTATTGCCTGTAGACCATAGTCATTCGGAATCACCGTAAACAAACTCTTGATGTCCACTGTCACTAGTAGCAAATCTTCATATTTTTTAAGACCCTTGGTAACTAAAAAAAAGTTTTTCCAGAAAGTCTCCTAAGTCCTTCAATACAGTTCCTGCTAGTGGCAGGGCCTTCTTTAATTCATTCTCCACGTACATGGAAACAGGTTCAGTTACCCACCCCCTTCCAGAAACTATCAGACGTAGGGGTGGGTCAACTGGATCCTTGTGAATTTTGGGGAGTCCACTGATGTATGGAAACATAAGTTTGGGGCAATCAAAGAACTCATATAGTTCTTGTGAGATGTTTGTCTCTATCAATAGGTCATATAGGTGGCTGCGAAAACGATCTACCTTAGTCGTAGCTTCACTGTAACTTAGTCTCTTATATGTTCTTTCATCATCCAACAGAGAGAGCATTTTGTGCCTGTACCATATGGCTTCCATCACCACTATACATCCTCCCTTATCAGCAGGCTTAATGACCAAACTATCTGTTTCCTTTAGCTGCTTCAGCATCTCATTCTCATTAGTGGTTAAGTTGAAGAAACATCCTTGTCCTTTGGTTGTGTTGCCCCTTAGTTTGAAGATTTCATCTTCACATAATCTTAAGAACATCTCCACTGGTGGAGGATTAGGGGGAACAAAGCTACTCAATTTTGTATAAGGTAGCCGTCTACTGTTATTAGCTTGTCCAAAAGTACACTTTAATGCAAGTTTCCTGCAAAACATTCTGATATCCAGCACAAATTCACTAATATCAGACGGTAAGGCTGGAATAAAACTCAGGCCCTTGTCTAACAAGGAAATCATATCAGGGCTTAAAATCTTGTTTGAAAGATTCACTACTAAATTTGATTCAGATCCAATTAAAGTGTAAGCTTCTTTCTTTTCCGTTCTTGACTCTGTGTTCGAGTCCTGCAGTGGTTGAATTTGGAAAAAAATGGCAAGGGCCAATTTATCGGTGCATGCATTGCCCCGTCTTTCGGCCTAGTTGCTAAATTTGAGGCTAGGGGAGCATTCTTGTTGCCGGTTTCTGCACCCATAGTGGCTGTACTGCTAGACGCTTCTTTTGAATCTGTTTCTGATATTATAAAATTGGAGGTCGGTACTGATGAGTTAAGAATGGCAGGGTTGTGAATGGAGGGTTCTAGATCAGTTAAACTGACATGAGTAATCACATCTTCTCCATTGGATCTAGAAAAAGGTTCTGTCTCCTTATATGATGGTAAAGCTCCCCAACCCTTACTATTGGATTCTTCTCTCGGCCATTCAAATATTTGGCCTCTTACAAAATCCTGATGGTTATGGGCTAGCTTTTTAACCTTCTGCTGTCTTAGCTTCACTTCATAAGCATTCAAGTTGATCCATAACTGCTCTAGGCTATTCAGATGTGAGCCATGCAGCTCTACGCTTTCCAATTCAGTCTGCTTAGTTGATATGATTGCTGCCATCCTTTCCTCTTCCGGCTCGAAGAATTCTGTCAGCAAGTTCATGTATTGTTGACTTGTTTCAAGATTTATAATTTGCCATTTTGCGAGCAGATCCAGATAAGTGTTCCCATATAAGGGTAAACACTTCACTCACATACCGTGAGGTACAATTTGATGATGGAGGCACGCTTCCATATAGATTCATAGGTTGGTACTGGGCTATCTGCCCGAAGGCATATATTAGCCCAGCCACGTTGTGCGGTATTCACCACCCCTTTAGTAGTTCCCTAGACCATTGTACTAGCAGCTAGTACCCTTGGCCCCTATCTAGTAGTGCTGTTGGTGTGATCCTCGTTGTGAACTTTCTGCTACCCATCCACTCATCAAGATTCCTCTTGAAGAGTGATAGTGAGGGGATCTGTCTTATGTAGATCGGGACCCTGTTCCATAGTAAAGGAAGTCTCTGCGAAGGGAATCTATCCTTCCAGCATGTTCTATTCATTGTTGTGTTGAGGTTTATATCCCTAGAGCATGTAGCTCGAGTAGATTTGGTTTTGCTAAGATGGAGGATGTTCAACAATTCTGGGTTGGACATGGCTCTGTACGTTAGACAGAGATCACCTCTGAAAAAGCGGTATGCAACAGAGAACAGTCTTAGCTTTTTCAATCATAACCATGATGTGATGATTATATCCAATATGTTGTCCCCTCTAGTGGGGGAACATACTAGTTGTTCAAGGGCATTTGAATTTATAAATTCTATGAATCGCTGAGCATAGGAGTTGGAACATTGGTAGTTCGCCCAGTCTATACCAGGGTAGTTGAAATCACCCAAGATTATGGTGTTGGGTAGGACCTTTATATTTTCCAATGTCTCAAGGAATGCAGAGTGAGCATCTTGGGACATGGTGGGCGATCTATAACCGGCTACAACTTGAAATGTGGTTTTGCCTGCTGATAGTTGCTCATGGATGATCTCTGGGGCATTATGCTGCGCTACTAACCTGGAGATATGGGTATCCTTGATGAATATGGATACACCTCCGCCCTTTGTACTGCAACCCGGTAACTGAGGCTGGAAGGTATGATATGAATTGTAACCCTGCCCGTTACTATTGGATTCCTCTCTCGGCCATTCAAAGATTTGGCCTCTTACAAAATCCTGATGGTCACGGGCTAGCTTTTTAACCTTCTGCTGTCTTAGCTGAAGCTGAGCAGTCCTTTTTTACGATCTGAGGAAGGCATATTTGCCAAAAGCGCTTATCGGAAGACTGAGGACTGCTTGTTTTATGTTATATTCTTTTTTCATTAAAGTTTTGATTTTATTATCAAGTTTTACTGCCGTGGTGGGCAACAGGAGTTTTTAGCAGAATTATTCAGTATCATATTTTTGGCTTCATCCTGACACTCAACTTAACCAACTAATCAAATAGCACAGTAAACAGTTCAATGTGACTAATACAATTAAAATAACAAAAAGTCATACAAAACCTCACCTTTTTCAATACATTTGCCACTTATTTAACTTTCTCTAAACCACAATAGATTTTTTTCTTTGCCAGAAATACTCTGAAGGTATCTTCATATTTCGGCAACTATTTATAATAAGCTTTTTTTAACAAGCTTTCTGCATTTATTTTTATAATACTTAAATTCATTTTGCATCTTAAAAATCCCTTTCAAAGACAGCTGTATAAATTTATTTTATGCTCTAACTTTTTTTTTATTAAACATGGTTTGATTTTTGTTCTTTAAAAGTATATTTCTTGTAGGTGCAAGCTAATTTACATCTCATTTCATTATCCTTGAAACTGTTACATCTTAATACCTTTCCCATTTCTCTCCTCCACCCTAACAATCATATCAGGTTACAACCTTAGAGCTCAAACAGGTAATGCCCAAACAAAACTGCACTGTAATTACCACAACTTTTCAATTATACATTCCCCAGTTTTGGAAATCCCTACCTTTCTTTTTAAAAGAAATACAATTGAACCCTACATTCAGATCAAATCATAAAAAATGTCTTCAAATAGCTGCTCAGTGGTGTTATTATGATCAGCAGGGACTGTAGGGCTGTAGATGTAAATGAGAATCTAATCATAGCTTGCCCAGCCTGGAAGAAGGGAAACAACCTAGGCTCAGTGAAATAATCTGCATATGAGCCTGGTGAAATTTGTACTGTGTAAGCATTGAGCCATGCCTGTACTTCCTGAGGGTAGTAATCATAGCGATAGCTAGGCTGACGCATGAAGCACATTCCCCTGGCAGAAGTATGGTGCTGCACCAGTGTTCTCAATTTCCATAACAGCCCCCAAATGTGGACCAGGCTGAGTCTAGGGAAGGCTAAGGTGGGTCCAGGACACCCAATAAATGTGGAGAGAAGCTAGTAGATGCTGATGGTCAGCTGTGGGGAGAAAAATATACTTCAGAAGGAAACTGTAAGCTACTGTTTTCCAAGCTGAATCACGTAACTCATATAGCAGCCCCCTGCACTGCATTTTTGTATTTCTCTTACTTCATACACTCCTTCAAATTTTCCTAGGGTTATTTATTAATTCCTTCTTCCCCTCACTATCTCTCATTTTCCTTCTTCTCCCTTTTCAATCTTCACCTTCTTGCAAAATTCCCACTTTAATTTCTTTCCTCTGCTCTCTTCTACACCCTTTTAATCTCTTCTTTTCACTAAAATGTTTGATGTACATTACTACATGGAATAATTCCATCATGAATTGTTCACAATTATGCAATGCTTTTCTTGGAAGAAATCCCATTCTAAGAGATCTATAAGAGTGCTATTGTATTCAGAAAAGAAATGTTATTCTGTGTTTGGATGTTTGTTTTATAATAATGTAATATTTTGTTATTTCATTTATCCAGATGGGCCTGAAAAAGTCTTTTTGGATGAAATCTATAGCCAGATAAGCAAATTATAAATAAAATAAAATAATGCTATGTTGTATCGGTTACACTGCAGTACTACGGTCATCATAGGGTCCATGCTGCAGTATCATTTGTCACAGATCCCTACCTGTGACAGTACTAAGGCAGTAGTTACTCTGATAACACACCCGCAGTGGGGATCTAGCACACTTTGCCTAAATGCACAAGCAAAATCTGCTCTATTCCTAGAAAACAAGTCCAGTTTGTAAAGCCTAAAAAACACAGATGGTGGTCCATGTAGCTGCTTCTCACACACATTCTTGATATGCTTGAAGAAACCGTACTATAAAATCACCAAATAAACAACCAACCTGACAAATAAAATACTCCACTGTATAGCACTTCAAAAGTTCACCTCAGCATAACTCTAACAATCTCTCAACTAAAGGTTGCACATATATTAAAATCTGGTACAAAAATGTAACCCACTCAGGCAACCAAGATCTCAAAATCAAAATAAAACAGACATCAGAAAATCAAATAAGCACTAGGGTGACTTCCTTTATTCAGTATATATAACTAAGGTTTAATTTAATTGCTAGAATTGGTCATCAGGAAAGTCTAACTGGGTCATGACATGCCCCTTTTCAGCAGAGGTCCAGGGAGAAAAGTTCCAGAGTTAACAAATTTTACAAGAGGTAATACAATACAATCCAGTGCAAAACAGCAAATGTTGACTATCACATACAAGATACAAAAAATGTGAAAAAAAAAGAAAAGAGATCGGTCCTATGTATATATTCCATAGAATTACATTTCAGTTTTTCTAAGTATCAGTGATAATATTAAGAACTTCCATTAGGTGTGTGACAGAATACGTGTGGGGCATTGCTGCTAAACAACAGAGGTGTGGCTAAGCTCCTGGCTCTTCTGATGAAAGCCCAGAAGCTTAAATTATGCCAGATGTCCAAAAGGACGCTACATATAGAGGACAGATGGCTAGAGTTGTAGCAATGTTTATACATAAGAAAAGTATCAGGAGCATGATTTGGCATCCAGGAGGTAGGGCCTAATGTCTGCTTTGAAGTATTATGGATTCATGATTTGTCTTAGGTCTTGTGGGGGAATATTCTAACATTTGGATACATTTAAGGACTATATTGCTTGTTTGGCCTATGGCCTTGGTTAAGACATGTATCCTTAGACCTGAGAAATCTAGATGCCATAGCATTACTCTTGTCAGTACTAGACATGTGTTTGGGTGCTGAACTACACTTTGGGACAGTTTAAGTTGATAGTTGGGGAATTAACAAGCAGTTTACCGGATGATGCTAGGTAATGATGTGTTTTATTTCGAAGGTGGAATGCAAATTTTGTTATGCTATTCTAACATAGTTCCAGTTTTGTTAAAAGGGAGAAGTTGACATTTGTGAGTAGGAGATAGGCATAGGAGAGCAATATCAATAGATATGAGGGGCCAGTGGTCTTTCTAGATTACAAAGTGAGGTAGGGAGATGCTTTGTAGAGGAGACCTAGTTTTATATGGGTCTGTTTGATAGTCGTTTTGGATGTATAGGTCAAATTTTAGATCATCTATTGTGACTCCAAAATTTAATATATGTGACAACCTCAAGTCTAGTGCTTTGTGTGAGTAATATATTAAAGGTAATTTTGTGATTGTTTTGAGATAAAAAGTAGAATTTTTATGTTTGGTGTGATGTCTCTTCTCTGGGTCAGTGATCAGGAGCCTCAATCCTCACCACTGACACCAGTGGGGAACATTCAGTGAGGAAAAAATAGACACACAATATTTTCAGATGCAGTTCTCTGCATCAAGCACAATTTTCCTTTAGAGCACACTCCAGTCCTAGGGCTGGACTTCCTTTCCAAGTCCCAAATAACACTTCACACTGACCACCTCAGAGCTGAGTCCTTAGCTGGATGTTCCAAGCCAAGTCCTCTACCACCCTCTTTGTGAAATCAGTGCTCTCAGTGTCCCTGTTCAATGTAGCTGACACACACACTCTCTGAGATTTGATTTTCACACACACACACACACACCTGGGAAAGGCTGGTACAGCTTACCCGCTTTGCCACCTCCACCCAGACTATAAGGTAGATACACTGCCACCAGAACACCGACAAATCCAGCTACTCTAAGGCTTTTACCAGATCACTCAATTACTCTTACTAAAATTAAAATTTATACAAATGGTAATGTTTAACCAAGGGGTAAGACTTTCAGGAATGTGAAGCCAAAGTGCCACTAAATAAACGCAAGTGTTCTCAAAGGTTAAAATATTTTCTAAAAGGCCAGCCACAATGAAGGGTTTAGATATATTTAATAATAAATAATAAAAAAAATCATGAACATATGAATATCTATTTACAATAAACACCCAAGTTTAAATTCATAACAAATATAAAAACAACACAGATGGAAAGACTCAGACAGATACAGAAAAACAATATTTAACTAATGTCACTATATTATCTAACTGACTGAAGGGTTACTATTCTCTGGTTACTTACTAAATCAAGGCAAGATGAAATGGATGAGTGTCTTGTGTCAGTTCCAGTAACAAAGTTGGATGAGTGTCTTGTGTCAGTTCCAGTAACAAAGTGCTGAATGTCACTATCACATCTCTCACTAGTATCTAAATACAACTTCAGTGCTGGCTACAGGATGACATCACATCTGGTCACCTGGCTCTGTGGTTCCCACACTACCCCCTCACTAGATACTGAGCCAGGATTTGGCACAGATGTGTCACAATACACACACACAGAACTTTAGCTAAAGGCTTAATACAGCATCTGAAAACTATAAAACAATTCCAACACTTCTACCCTTCCCGCAGCAAGGCTTTTCATAGACATTGCATCTCTGGCTGTATTCAGACCTGCGAGAGAGAATATTTATGGCCTAAACCAAAACATTTAATTTCAGGTTATTTTTCTTAAGGTTAGCTGGGCTGAGCTTAAACCATTCCCTTCCAGTATCCTCAGTTAAAATATACATATTTCAGCAGTTACAACAATGCAGTCTGACATACGTGTATATTTCTTTTCTGTCCAGCAAGATGCACTATTGATACATTTATAACACAAGCATTTGTACAAATCAGTTTGATATTCAAATGACGTATAATACTTTACAAAACTCCAGCTAGCTATGCTGGCATATGTTACACATGCACTGCCCTACTCCCCTTTGCACAGCTGGCACTACCTTACATCATCATATTTGGGTTCAGCAAAAGATTAGACTGGCTCTGAAAAGATTTGATGGAAAAGTATGATTGTTGTGTAATAGTTTGTAGCCATGCCATGCTTGGAGCTGAGCAGAATAAAGTTAAGTCTTCTTCATACTAAACCAGGGAGCCTTGTCCCACTGCAGTATGGAGATAGTCTATACAAATATTGAAGAGAAGAAGATCTAGGACTGAGCTAAGAGGGACAACAATGGTTATAGGTAAGTAGGACAATTTGATACACTGAGTTCTACGACATAGTTTTCAAACCATGTTAGTGTAGAAGTGGAGAGACTGACGGAGGCTAATGTTTGTAGTAGTTTAGTATGGGAGATTGTATTAAATGCTTTTGATAAATCCAGATATATGGAGGAGACAAGTTTACCTTTGTCTCTCAGCTGATTTATTGTATTGTGGAAGGGGAAAAGAGCTGCAGTGGTGCTACGTGAAGGGCTAAAGCCATGTTGGATGGGAGAGAGAGTAGGTCATTATCTAGGAGATACTTAAACAGTTGGGAATGTATGCATCTTTCAAAGATTTTTGACAAGGGAGAGTATCATTATTGGTTAATATCTGGATAAATAAAAAAGTTATGTACTCACCATAATGTTCCATATTTGTTGTCCATCTCGCCATTCATTTTTACTGGTTGGGTTCGGAGCTGATCCTTGGCTCTGACTCGGCCACATATTATTGCTTGAAGTCTTTCACTTGGCTCATGGCTGAAAAGTTATCCCAGGATGCATTGTGTAATTCCCCAGATCTTGTTTGCTACTTCACATAGTCATATGAGACCACTAGTCCTACCATAAAAGGTACCATAAGGAATGAAAGGAAGGAAGAACGAAGGAAGAAAGAAAGAAAGAAAGCCAGAAGAGCTCCTGTCCAAAGAAGAAATCCTCCAGGTTCTCTAGGAGCCTTAGGTAGGAGAAAGGTGGTGGAGCGCAAGAATGAAAGGTGAGATGGACAGCAAACATGAACGTTACAATGAGTACATAACTTCTTTATGTTATGTTGTCCTATCTTGCCCTCATTCTTACTGGTTGGGACAGCATCCCTAGCACCATATTTCCAGGGTGGCTCATGGGAGTACACTTTTCAGCATAGTGGAACCAAAGCAGGCCCTGTCCCTGGAAGCCAAACCCACTTTGTAATGAGTGATAAATGTGTAAGGTCTTGCCCACATAGCAGTGGCGCAAATACTGTCCATTGACAGTTTAGCTAGGCAAGCAGATGTCATTGCCATGGCCCTAGTAGAGTGACCTTTGACTTTAAATGGTAGTTTTCTGTTATTAGAATTTTAAATAAAGATAATGCAGTTTGAGTGTGAAACTTTACAGACTGGCATGTCTTTCTTGGCTTCTGAAAATGGGATAAACAATTGATCAAATTTCCTGATATCTTTGGTTCTATGTAAATAGAAGCGAAGTTGTCTATGCTCATCTAACTGATGCAACTTATATTCTGCCTTCTTGCTATGATTAGGGAAAACACTTGCAGTTCAATACATTGGTTTAAATTACATTGAGAACACACTTTAAGTAAAAAGGAAGGATTTGTCCGTAGAAATACCCTATACTTATGGAACATTAAATACAGGGGGTTGACTGATAGGGCTTGCAATTCTGAGACCCTTCTTGCAGAGTTGATAGCAACTAAGAAAACTGTCTTCCAAGACAAAAATTTTAGGTCACAAGATGATGAGGGCTCAAAAGGGGGCAAGGTTCAGATAAGTTAGAACAAAATTCAAATCCCATGGCAAGAGTGGTTCTTTAATAGGGGTCTCAACAAACAGGTACCCTTTGGAAAGGCCTCTTACATAACCCATGCGACATCAAGCTAGAAATTCCATCTCCTATATGAAAGTTAGAAATTGCAGCTAATTGTACCTTGATGGTAGTTGCAGCAGAACCTTGTTGAAAGATCTCTGATAAGAACTCCAGGATAGAAGAGATTGGAGTAGAAAAGGGATTGATATTTTTACTCTGAGCCCAGAGTGAAAACATTTTCAATTTGCTTGAATATACCTTCCTAGTAGCAGCTTTGTGTAAAGATACCAGGGTATGTTTAACTACTGTTGTGAAATTGTGAAGCCTGACTAAGTTGGGAACTGGAGCAGCCATGCTGTCAACTTGAGGGTTTGGAGGGAGGGGTGGAGGCAAGGGAGCCCGCAGGATTTTTTGCAGGGGGGTGCAAAACCCAGATCCCTGCCCATGCAGCCCTGCCCACACAGCCCCACCCCCCACGCAGCCCCCCACATACACACACACAGCCATTCCAGTGTCCCATTACTTGGCTATTTCTCCCCATTTGCCACAGACACTGTACAAATCTATCAGTATGCATACTGTCTTATGCTTTACTTCTGCAATGATTACAGATATTTGGATTTAATTTACAACTTTTATTTCAAATTTTATAGCAGAAACACTGAGGCACGCATTTCACATTTGCTAAACAAAGCAACAGTCTTCAATGAAAACAGACTTAGCATTAAAACTTCTCTGCTTTTGAAACTCACATTGATTGAAACAGCATTGAAACCCACATTCAAAGAGAATGCATCTGGGCAGTGGTAGGTTAAGTTTACCTTTGGGCTGTTTTCAAAGCATATCAAATGCACACATTTTTAGGCCCATGCAAAAGTATGGTGATTCATGTTCCTGATAATTGAATTATATCCTTTGCACAGCACCTGCACCACCTGTTAGAATGTATTTTAAATTTACAGTTTTGAACATTTTCCAGTAAGCAGTGAAACAATTCAAAACATATGAACCAGTAATGACAAACTGCCTAGTTCAGAACATTTCAAACATAAAAGGCCACTCAAACTTCTATCATTATAATCCACCGATATTAGTCCATATGCACAATCTCTGCAGTCTGCAGAAGTCATCTGAATTCCACATTAAAAAGATCTGAAACTAATGGAGAGATTGTTGCTATAAAACATATATTTCAGTGTTTCATCTACAAATGTGCCCATTGCCCTACTAGAATAAATTGCCTATGTTACGTTCAAAGAAATGGTAAGCTGGTTTATTGCAACAGGGAATATGTGACAAGCTGAAAACGAGATTCATAGTTACTAGGCACCAAAGGGACATACTCAGGACAGGACTGCAGCACCCCATCCCCTTAAAATACACATTTACATGCTGTGGGAGTAGAAGCTACAGCCCTCTGTATCAAGATGCAAGTATGCTACCTGCTGTGCTACTAACACTGCTTTAAAATTCTATACTACAATGATACCATTTGCTAAACAAAAGAGTTGCATATTTTTACAAACCTAGCATGATGAGCAGCAGTAAACTTCTCTTCCCTTGAAGCTCTCAATTCCTTGAAAATAAATTCCACCTGCTAACTCTAAGTAGGTCATTTCAGACACACACAAACTTAACCTGTTAGTAAAAGAAATCTGGACAAAGTCAAAAATAAACAGGGACAGATTAAAAATATTGCTCTGATGAACTTATAATAAAGTTAAGTTGCTAGAATAACAACAGGATTTGTGTTAGTAAGCATTTTTTCTAAAGGATATGACACGTAAAACTGAAAATGTCTGTCACTAATTAGCAACTGCAATCCTTTTCAGGTGGAATATGCGGCAAAAATCTGGACGTTCTGCAAAAACCTGGATAGCTGAGGCATGGCCCATGGGGTATACTACCTTCCTCTGATACACACCCCTACCTGTCAATCTCATCTCATAGCACAAGTTATGTGTAAGGCCCAAAACTGGGAACACATTGAGAAAGTTGCTAGAATAAAAGGATTTGTGTTAGAAAGCATTTTCTGAATGATAGGAAGTCTGAAACTGAAATGCATGTCATTATTTATTAACTTTAATGGTTAGCTCATCATCCCAGTGACTTGTACCAAAAAAAAAAAAGATTTTTATAAGGAACAGACTAAAAATATAAAGCAGAAATCTGGACACTGAAAATCTATACATTTGACAGGTATGACACACATAAATCTCCCTACCTACCTTGTAGTACCTCCTTAGAAAGTGGATAGAGCAAATCTGTTGGGTTTCTAGCATTGTGACAGGAATGTACTGCATTCCTAAATCAAAGTACAATTAAAGTTCACAAAATCAGTACTGTGTCAATCTTTGATGTCTGCCAAAGTGCTCTTCAGAGTACCTGCAATGACTGTGCCCAGTAATGACTCCTCAGTCCTCCTGCAATTCGTATGGAGTTACATGCATTGGTAACATGTCTAAATATGAATGTATATTTTTTTTAATAAGACACATTGCTCCTACTACTACTGGAACTGCATGGGTATCTTTCTTCTACACTGCTCTCATTTCTGCCTGCAAATCCTGATATAGTACGAGTCTGACTTTGTGTCTCTGTACATAACACACTGTAGTCAGTGGGTGTGGAGAGTTCAGTGATCAATGCTACTTTTGTCTTCTCTTGGACCACTAATATCTGGTTTTCTAGCATCTGCATTTTGAGCTGTTGGTAATGGAGGATGATCCCATGTGATGTAGGCTTTAACATTTTCTATGATGCTTAAATTGCAGCTCATGTTTCCAGTGTTTTTCAGCCACTTCAATACCATAATTTTTGCACAATGCCCAGTGCAACAGTCTTGCCACATTATTATGCTTGTCAGTATACAGTGTCCTTCTACTGTTAGTATGTTGCAACCATCAACGAGGTGTTCAACTTCAACTGTTTCCAGTTCTGTTTTACAAAACCTATATTTGTCTGTTTCTCCCACATGTGCAATGGACATTGTAAACCAATGTGTACATGATAGTCCACTATCTTGTGCCGCCAATATTGACCTTTCATCTCTTGGTTTGAATTCACCTCGCCTTGACCATTCCTGCTTTTGTTCCTGATTAGCATGAGGTTCTTCCAGAAGTGTTCTATACTTGCAACTATATTTATGCATTTTCCACATTTTTTCGTCTTTTCAATTGGTCCATCACCTTGTATTCTTTTGTTTCTTGGTACATTCAGTTGCTGCCCTATTTTTATCTACTTCTGGTTTGATTTCCATTTCTGCTTGATGCCGATATGCTTCTGCAAGCCTAAGCAGGGAAAAGCAGAGAAGTCATGTATCTTAGATTTATTCTCATTTTTTCAAAATTTTCACTACATTTGTGAGGTCAGCAGATGTGTGAAGTCCCATGATTGCAGATCTGTGCATGTAATCAATTTCAAGGAGGAATATCCCTTCTTCAGAATGTGGAAAGTATATAATCTTGGTATGCAGTGATTTTTTATAAATCATTTGGTGAGTAAGAAGCATCCTTGTTTTCCTATATAATCTATGCAACACATTGAGGTCAGTCAAACCCACAAAATTAAGTTAGGACAGGAAGAGCAAATTGGTTTATAGCTTGGATTGTGTTCCTAGATGTAAATGCTGTTTTCAGGATTAATTTAAGTCATCTAAAGTATTCCTTAGTAAGTTTGATTTGCATTTGCTCATGTTTTATTGTTGATCGTTTATCAGTTCCCATTTCCAAATATTTGTACACTCCCTCTTGCTGAATTTGTTTTATATCACATTCTTGTACCAAACTGATGTTTTCTTGGTGCTGCAGTTTTCCTGCTTTAAAGGTTTGTTTTGCACATTTATCAAGACTAAATGACACTCTTATATCGTCTGACTTGCAGTTGTGCTTTTAGTTCCTCCTCTGAGCTCTACAGTTTTAAATAATTGACAAAGAGAAGATGAGAGGTCTTTACACACTGTTGCTTTCTAGGAGCCAAATTATAGGACAAAACAGAGTAGCAGCAGTGGCAGAGTCACCCTGGAGTATTCCCCGTTGAAGTTTTATCCCTGAAATAATAATTTCTCTTTCATCATGGCTTAATTGCAAAGTGCTCTGCCACTGTTTCATGGTCACTGTCATGTAATCGATCAGTGTAACGTGTACGTTATACATTTTAAAGTGCTCTTTTATACATGAATGTGTGATACTATCAAATGTTTTTGTAGTCAATCCATGTTGTACTTAGATTCTTGCCTGTTTTACAATTCTCCACTATGACTTTAACAATAACTGATTTTTTATTCCATATGACTTTTTTACTGCCCTTTTGTTCTATTGCCATAATTGAGCTTTCTTCTAAATGACTATAAACTCAGTCAGCATAAATTCCAGTGTACAGTTTATATGGTGTCAGGAGGCAAGTTATTGGCCTATAACTTTCAGGGACGTTTGCAGGTTCAGGCTTAAGTAGGAGCATTTTTTTCTCATTAGCTAGGTTGGTGTCTGTTCCTGGTGCGCATATAAACAGTTTACTCATGGCTTTATCTGCTAGTGATCTTGATTCTTGCCTTACTGAGATTGTCATTCCTAATGTGGTCTATTTCAATGAGACTGTTGATATGTTGTTCAGCCTTTACCAAGTTGAACAGATTGCAACATCTGGGCAATGGGCTCAAGAACTGTTGAGTAATTTGCAATAATGGAATGAGAAATAAAAAATATGCATGAAGAGCAAGCATTGAGTAAAATACTGTATGTGCTTTTTGTCTGGTTTCACTGACAGTGCTCTTCTGAAGATCAGCCAGGCAGTCAAATATTTTATCAAACTTCTGACTAAACACATGAATGGATTTATATTTCTCGGTCCATCATGTCTCCACAGAAGAGGTATATTTGGTACCAATGCTCATCATTTTGGACTGTTACAGAAAAAAAAATGAATCCTGATAACGTCAACAGCACTACATATTTCAGGACCATCATTCAGATCACACTGACTATCCACTGTGCTGTGCTTCTCAGACTAAACCTTGTAAAGGCTGCTTTTAGATACTTTTCACGAATCTTTGCTTGAACACTGGATGCTTGCCATTATGAAGCAGCCATCATAGCCTTGTCCGAGTAATTTTTCCAAGTCTAGACCGTACTTTATGCATTCACTGACAATGGCATTTGATACAGACTGTGCATCTCTTGCAACAATGGGAACAAAACCCATAAACTCTTCTCGAATACAATCACCATCAACAAACCGAATGCCCAATGACAACTGCTCAATGCCTGAGATATCTGCAGTTTCATCTGCCAATACACTAAATCCAACTGCCCTACTTGCTGCACAAACAATCTCCTTTCGAAGTACGTGTTCGCATTCTGCCAACAACTCATTTTGCACCCTATGGGATGTGTACCGAGCATTTCCTGCAGCTGTTTCACTGTGCTGTTTTAATATTGTGTCGCCAGCTTCAATACGAAAATCTAATAAGTCACAGAAATTTCCACCAGAGCCTTCTTTTCCACGAAGAGGAATGTCATGGGTTGCACAGTAAATAATGGTAGATAAAATTGGTTCCAATTTCTTTCGGTTCTCTGCAATTTGTTTTGCTACTGCTGCATCTAGCTGTGGAATAACAGCTGTTTCTGGCTTCTGTCGTGTACAGAAAAAATTGGCAGCATCTTCAGTAGAACCTTTGTACCATGATGACTGCATGTGATTTCTTGCAGACTCATTGAAGGCATTATATTTTGTGAACACACTAGTGATGAAGCTGCCTTGCAACCCACGGTGAACTGACTGAGGAAATAATACACAAGTTAAGCAGAGTGGGCCTTTCAAGAGAGGAGAATATGCAAGCCACGGTGAATACTGAGACAACCAACTATATCGGAATGCTCGCTTTTTGTGTGATGCATCAGCTTTGAAGTTGTAATTCTCTGGAGGGATGTATGGTTGTGTCAGTAACCTGAATTTCATGAAGTCATCAATTCTGTCTGATCGAATGTAACAGCCTATATCAGTTTCTGCACATACACTTTGTGGGGTCTCTCGTTGTTCCCCAAACATAGCAGAGACAGCACCTTTCTCAGTACGTTCATCAACAGACACAGCTAGTTCTGTTACTTCATGTTGCTCGTACCCTGCTTTCTTACTAATCTGTTTGAAACATTTTCTGATGTCCTCACTGTGTGCCATCACATACCCTACTTATTCAATAATAGACAACCTAAAGCATCCGATGGGCTAGTAGTACTACCTTTGTAGTAAATATCTGCAGCTCTATCAATGATGTTACTGAACAAAAGAAAAAAAAACTGTCAGATATGGGATTAAAAAATGTTTGATGTGTTTCAACATCACCAATCATTAACAAGTTTCTCATGCTAACCTGGACAACAACAAAAAATAAATACATAAAACTAGTTGATTTTTGCTTTTGTACATATTTATGCAAGGAAAACTTAATACTGCAGTAATTAGTATCTGGACAGAAATACGTGCTTTATGCACAGTCTTCACAGTTTTCCCAAATAAAGCAAATAAATGGTCCCTGTAGACTACGATGTTTGCAGATGACATTGTGATCTGTAGTGAGAGTAGGGAACAGGTGGTTGAGGAGACCCTGGAGAGATGGAGATATGCTCTAGAGCAGGGGTGTAGCCAGGATTTTCAAATTTGTACTCAACTCCCAGACTGCTGCGGCCCCCTCAACAAGCCACATCCACATTAACACTGCTGACCAAGCCACACCCCCTTTATATTGCTGATCTCTGAACAGATCACTTGGAAGTATATGCCAGGGTAGTAATTACACGATGCATGAACATTTTCATTCCAAAGATACATCTTTCGTAAGTCAAAAAACAAAATACCTTTCCATTTACACTAGGACAGATCACTTTGCCCCCCCCCAAGATTACTCTTCTTCCCCTTGCAGCCCCTAACCCCTGTAGTGGCTCATTACACCTCCAGTAATGCTGCTGATTAAAGGACTGTCAGAGTCTAGGCATCACATGCTCCGCAGTGTTGTGGTCTGTAGGTACAACATATAGTGCTCTCTCTAGGTAACACCCAAGCTATGAGCCACAACTACCTCCCTTTCACCAGCATGGGTCAGCTGGCAATGCATGATCACTCCTATCGCCTACAGCCACACTTAGCCTTTTGGAATGGTAAACCTTACATTCCCAACAGCAAATACATTTTAGCTGGGCTAAGTCATACTGCCACTGACTATTAATGAAGATGTGTACCCATGGGAGTCAATCAAGCAAAAAGTAAAGCAGTTGAAATTTACATCCTTACTACCCTGCTTACATACTGTGAATCTCAAGCCTTTGCTGAAAGAAAATTGGTTAAAGCAAGAAAATTACCCTAGGCGCCAGAACCGGTGGGACTGTTTACTGTCATATGCTCTAGGCGCGTGTTTGGAGTTTTTTCTAGTCTTATGATCCAGTAATAGTCTGAACAAAATTATGGGAAAGAAAAGAAAAGAAATTCAAGGAAGAAATAAGTTTTGCCCAAAGTTTAATGTTCAAAGCTGACACGATACCACCCAATATGCTGAGAAGGCAACAGCCTGAAAAGACAAAAAGCATATCTGCAAATGCAGGCTGCCTCTCAACCCGCCCACAAAATGAAAGCAGTCACTTTATGTACAGCCCATGCTGTTACATGCTGAAAGAACACAACATGAAAGCAGTCACTTTATGTACAGCCCATGTTGTTACATGCTGAAAGAACAAATGAAGACACTCAGGTTTGATCGTGGAAAATGTCAAAGAAAATTACCACACCATTTTCACCCCCCTTGTAAGCTACTGTAAGTGATCTCATGTGCACATATCTGAGTAGTGCTGGTTTCTGACTATGCTGGGTACAGCATTAGTTGGGAATGGGGTCCCTCTACTAAGGCTGTTTCAAACTTCCACTGTACAGAATAATTTACTGCCAAGCTCTATGCATATTTAAATAGTTCCATAGACACATCTTCCACCCTCAGAAATAAACACCAAATTCAAAAATAAAGCCCTATGGGCAGCATAATAAAAGAAAAAACACTCATTGCATGCAAAAATAAATGTAACTCTCAGAAAGCTAAAAACACTCTTGCTAAATTAAAACAATGAACTCGGCACTGTGATTAAATCAACCAAAGCCTGATACGAGGTAAAAATATAAACCCAGGTGAAAGATAACCACAAAATAGTGAGATGATAACAAATATCATATACTTGGACAAGACGATATATCCAATTCACTGGCCAACTAATTCAGATTGAACTTCATCCCACCAATCTTCCAGTATTCTCACATAAAAATACCTGCATCTAAAACCCCCTCAAATCTCTCAACAATTTCTGAAGTTAGTAGCCAAGGCCAAGAACATAATGTCTATTGCGATGGGCTAACATAGTAGACTGCCTACTGGTTATTCTGAAACCTGATATGTTGAACCCCCTATAAAGGCTATTCAGTACTAATCTCAAAACAGGTTTTGTGCTGGATGAATGAAAGAATGCAACGAACTTTCATGAAGATGGGACTTCAATGGGCCCAACATACTCACTATTGTAAGGAAATCCTTTTTCATTCTACAGCTTATATCTAAAGGTATATCATCCAGATCCAGGCATATAATTGTTCCCCTCTACTTGGCACTCATTAGGCCAATCACTGAGTGAGTATAATGCACCTTTTGGTATGTACCTGTCCAAACACTTCTCAAAAATGGATGCCATCTAACCCCCAAACATTTAGGAATTATTCCAAAGCAAGCCTTGTATTAATGACTTATACCATGGATGGTGCTGCAGTAGCGTTGTCGCCTCACAGTAAGATGTTGCCCTGTTCGATTCTCAGCTAGAGCGTCTTCTGTGGGGAGACATGCATGAATGGGCGTGCCTTCGTTGAAGGTTGTGCGTCAGAGCCAGCAGCTCAGCACGTAAAAATCTACTACCAATCATTAGTGGACCGGAGTTCCGCTACGGCGATCCCTAACTGGGAAAAGCCGAAAGACGCCGCAACAACAACAACCATGCTAAAATTTCCATCCCCCAAAACAATGTGAACTCTGCTACCACTATGCAAATTGTTTACAGAAATCCTACACCATCATGTAAACAGCTGCACTGAGGTAGCTGTACCCACAAGGAATAAGCAGAGAACCAACACAGATAACAAGCCACCCTGGTGGAATCCCAGTATCTTTTCTTTGTCATATGTTAGAGAAGTCCATTGTAGTATACTAAAATGGGTAAATGTACAATATATACAATGCATACAAAAATATGTACACAGATTAATTCTTTCCTAGCTCCTCAAAAAAGTAGTAATTACCTTGTCAGGCTTCAGAAGAGTATGAAACTTTGGAGAAGAGGAAACAGGGATAAAACAGAAGTAGCAATGGAATGAATATGTAGGTAGGACAAAATTATCAGAGAAAAAGGCTATGGGAATGTCATAACAAACTGATTAAAATAACATGGTTCACAGTGTTGTTGGCAAGTAAAATTTTTATTTGAGGCTGTTTTTCCTCTGAATTAAAAAACCCAGATGATGATAATCCTCAAGATAATTCAATCTGTAAGAAATAGGAACATTGGTGACGTTTACCACAGGCTTTGGAGCAAGATTGTCTTAAGGCATGTTCCACTAAATATGGCTAGTTAGAAGTTAAGTAACATTTCTACAGCTACTTCTTTTGTTAAATGTCCCATGTCTTAGTTTGCTGGAATGGCAGCTGGTCTGCGGAAAGGTAATGTGTTACCAGATCCCTTGCTGATACTTCATCTTACTCCAACTTTGATTTGTGCAGCTACATAGGTTTTCTCCAAAAACACTAAAAGCCAGGCTGAACTTAACTTTGCTTAACGAAAATCATACCTCTCACATGTACTTCATTATGAGGGATGTTATTCACTCCAAGCCTCAAAAACAGCAGTTCTTTGCAATTCCACTTTTAAAAGCTTTGCTATACAGTCAGTGTTAAGACTTTCTTTTAACTGATACCCATGGTAAATAATACTGAATCATATTAATTCATCAAACAAAAGTTTTATAAGTTTAAAATAACAGAATTTTACCATCCTGTGAACTTCATAGTTAAAGCTGTTAGCAAGCTGTTGCGAAGTGTTCAACATTATGACAGGTAGTGTTACACATTTTGGAGCTGGAAGGTTGAGAGCTGTGAGCAATAGTTTTGAAAAGGGGATGAACATTTTTCTCAACAATAAATTGACTGAACAACTAAAATCATTTAAAATAGATGCCACCAGTTTTGACGTTTGTATATTTAAGGTTATCAGATGGACCCTTTAGGGGATGAGAGGGGTAAAGTTAGCACTGAACCTATCTGACAGTATGTTGGCAATATCAGTTGGTTCTGTATATTTAGTGCCATTGTGCTGTAACTCAGAGCAGATCTGAGTGCTGTCATTCAGATTCTTGACATAGCTATAGAATGCTTTGTGGATGTCTTTAGATTCAGTGGCAAATTTGTTTCCGTAACTAGCTTTGCAGGATTTTATGAGGGATCTCAGCTTCTTACTGAGGCTGACCACAGAGTTCCTCCAGTCATGGGATTTTATTCTTTTTTGCAACAGTTTCTTTCTTCTGTTGTAAAGTTTGTTTATGGCAGGGGATCACCAGATTGGCATCCTTTTTTTTGGAGGATAGCATCTTGGTTCTGTCAGGGATTGCACAATCCATACACTTGTGTAAGTGCTTATAAGGTGCAATTGTATAGGATTCAGCAGTCATACCTCTATTGTCCGTCAGCATGGGTGTCATGAAGTTTGCCACTTCTGTCTTAAGAAGTGTGAAGTTGGCTTTGGAGAAATTTTTTTACAGTGGTTTCCCTAATGGTGGGTGGGGGTGGGATGTGGATGTCTAGGGTGATTTGCTTGTGGTCGGATCTGACCAACAAGGAATTGACCTCTGGTGTGGAACACCGGTTGCCCATGTTGGTAATGACTAGGTCTAGGATATTGCTGCCCCTGGTGGGGGTGTGGATAGGATGATCCAAGGTGTTGGAATTTAAGAATTCCAGAAAACGTTGAGCACAAGAGTTGGTACACGAGTTGTTTTCCCAGTTAATGGAGAGGTAGTTGAAATCGCCCATTATTAGGGTGTTAGGTTGTACCCTAATATTTTCCAGTGTATCAAGAAATGAGAAATGGGAATCCTGGGGGATGGTGGGGGATCTGTTGCAAGCTACAATTTTGATTGCGGTCTTGCCCAGATTTAGTTGCACTTGGATAATCTCGGATGCATTATGCTGAGCAACTAGCCTGGAGGTGTGGATATCCTTAATGAATACGGACACGCCTCCACCTTTGTGCTTTGGTCCAGGTTAGGTGGCCGAAAGGTGTGGTATGAATTATAGCCTGGTAATGCAGGGGTGCTCTCTGGAGTCTTGAACTAGGTCTCTGTCACTGCACAGATGTCGATGTTCTCCATTTTAAGGAGTGCCTCAAGTGAGTGCATTTTGAGGTTTAGACTTCTAGCATCAAGTAGCATTACCCTCAGATTTTGCTTGCTTGTACCTGTTACGGTGGTGAATTTGTCATTTGAATCTTGCCTAAAAAAGCCACTATAGGGTGGCAAGAGCCTTATCCAGTATCCAGAATCCCAAGGGCGACAGGTGCAGGCCATCTCTGGCAAAGCATTGTGGTTTGTCGATCATGTCATCCCAGGCAGACAGATACTGGATCTCCTTAGAATGCCACCAGAAGCTTAGCCAATTGTTGAAGTCAATCATTTTGTCCTTGTACTGTGGTATTATTCTGGGTGATGGCAAGATGCTACTCAGGGCTAGGGTCATACTTGCCTTTGCTACAAGATCAGATAGCTCTTCCATGTCTCTTTTCATGTAGTCCAGGGAGGTACCGTACGTCTCAGGTCATTCACACCAACATGGACAATGACAGAGTCATATTTGTACTTGTTGTGGAGTGACCTGAGTGCATGTGTTATGTGGCGGATCCTGGCACCTGACAGGCAGCTGACAGTAACTTTCTCTTTGTTTAGCCTGGTGAGTGGAACATCAGTATGCCTGACTATAGAGTCACCTATGAATAGAGTGTTGTTATGCCTTATGGGCTGTGGTTAAGTGGCACACTGAGTTTGTGGGCTGTGTGTCATTTGGGTTGTGTTGGGGGGGGGTGGAGGCTGCTTGCATTTCTGCTTTGGAGGTCCCTGTTGCCAGGGTAGATTTTTTTGAGAGCCTCCGCGAATGTAGGTGTGTGTTTTGTGTTTCTATGTGTGTGTTTTGGTGGTGTAGGTTTTGAGGGACTATGTGATGAGTGTGGTGTGGTGCGCAAGTGTTTATCACCTCAGCCAGCAACATGGCAGGAAAAGCTCTATTTTCACACAGCATAGCAAAAATTTGGAATAATCTCCCTCCCTCTGTGACTTTTGCATCAAATATCAACAATTCAAAAACTCCCTTAAGGCCCATCTTAAAAGCTCTTAGCTCTGTTCATGTGTAACATAGTCCTAAAATCTGTTACCTCCATCCTTTCTCATTTTTCTCATATTTCATGCCCTCAGTAAGCATAGTTGTTACAAATGGTATCCCTTAACAAACAGTAACTATGTATGTAAATATTGCTGATTATAATAGTTTTTTTTTTTTACTGTTTTTTCTCACTAAATATTTCTAGTATAAAAATGTTTTTACATTATGTATAATATCATTATTTGTTGTTATTTGTTGTTTTATTAAGTGGAGCTTTTCTCCCTGGGCCTCCGCTGTAAATGGACCTCGTCCAGTCGGACCATCCCGGATAACAAATGTAAAATAAATAAATAAACTTTCAAAAACCGCCATCATTCTCTACATGTCTATACTACAAAAGTGAAGAAACAACCTTCTTCTTTGCCATCTTATACTTTTAGCTGCAAAGCCAGTTTGGCATACATAGCAATGTTATTTTTGAGGTACATTTTTTTTCTTTCCATGTACTCTTTCATGACTCAGTGTCTCATGCATACTACTCAATAGGAAGTAATATACCCACGTGTAATGGCACCAAATATGGGTTGTTTGTTTCTGATAACTTGTTGCAGTTAAACTCTTTTTTCTAGAGGCTCCTTTAGCTGTTTAAAACTTTCATTTAAAGGCTCACTGCTGCTTTTCAGCTGTGAGAAACATTTCTGCAGTTTGTTCTAAGTAGTGGGGATATTTGTAGCATTTCCATATTCAGGCTTGTATTTGGGCCTAGTGTTTGTGGAGGCTGTGTGTCTGAGCACATATTCAGGGACATCTTGGTTTAGCCAAAGCCATCAGGCATTTCAGTGAGAGAGAATTGTTTGAGGTCATTGGCTGACTGAGGTCACCTGGACTACAGCTTAGACTAAGCACCTCATTGGTTCTTTTGAGATTTCTTTCTTAAAAGCTGTCTCAGGTTTCAACTTTCTGTTACCTAAGAAGTTCAGTTGTGAGTGTTCTGCCATTTCACACAGAGCTGATCGAAGGAAGGACACTGAGGAAACTCGGAGCTATAATATATAACATCAAGTATCCTGTTTTTGTTTATTTTGTTCTTTATTTCTTTATTTATAGCACGTTGTGTACTGTGTATATTTCTAGCTAGATTCACTGTGTGTGAGGTATTAACTGGAAATTGCCCACTTTTATTAAGCATCTGTTGGGTTGTTTGTTTCTGATAACTTGTTGCAGTTAAACTCTTTTTTCTAGAGGCTCCTTTAGCTGTTTAAAACTTTTATTTAAAGGCTCACTGCTGCTTTTCAGCTGTGAGAAACATTTCTGCAGTTTGTTTCCCACCCTCCCTCCCTGTTGGTATAGTGTTTTTATAGTTGGTGGCTTTGCAGTTGCCCGCCCCTAGTGTAAATTTGATCTGGGACCCTCCTCCCAGTCTAGTGTCATTACCTCATTCTACCCAGTACAGGGAGAACATTTCAGAAGGCCAATCAGCTTAGTTTCTGCTACTCCTTTGTCTCTTTCCTTTCTCTCTTTCCACTTAAAAAAATGTATCTGCTTTTACTGCATTTGTGTTTCTTACTACTTTATTTTGCTTTTGCATCATCTTAAAAGTACTCAGTTGTATTTATTACTGCTTGGTGTAACTCATTCTAAGCCTTTTAGTTTAAGCACTTGGGCTTCAGATCAGTTGTTTTACATTAAGAAGGTTTGTGGTCTGCACTGTAGTGGCAGAACAGGTAGCTTACATCTTTCTAAGTTGGGAACTGCTGATTGAGGGCTCAGTGTCTGTTATTCTAAAAGTGTATTCTGGTTTAAGCACTTGGGCTTCAGGCCAGTTATTTTACATTAAGAGGGTTCGTGGTCTGCACTCTTGTGGGAGGAGAGGCTGGACTCTGCCCTTCTGAGCTAGGAATTTCTGGTTAAAGGCTTATAGTGCCTGCATATTTGAACTGCTTCTTGCTGAAATTGGTACACCTTGTTTGCTGTAGCATAGACTAGATTCCAGGCCTGCTGAATCTAGCTTTGTTTGTATAACTTGAGCACTAATCCAGGCATTCTTTAAAGTATTCAATTGTATTTATTACTGCTTGGTAGTAACTTGAGTAAAGTGTAGCTATCATTCTAAGTCTTTTGGATTAAGCACTTGGGCTTCAGACCAGTTGTTTTACATTAGAAAGGTTTGTGGCCTGCACTGTGGTGGCAGGACAGGTAGCTTACATCCTTCTAAGTTGGGAACTGCTGATTGAGGGCTCAGTGTCTGTTATTCTAAAAGTGTATTAGTTCTGGTTTAAGCACTTGGGCTTCAGGCCAGTTATTTTACATTAAGAAGGTTCGTGGTCTGCACTCTTGTGGGAGGAGAGGCTGGACTCTGCCTTCTGAGCTGGGAATTTCTGGTTAAAGGCTTATAGTGCCTGCATATTTGAACTGTTTCTTACTAAAATTGGTACACCTTGTTTGCTGTAGCATATACTAGATCCAGGCCTGCTGAATCTAGCTTTGTTTGTATGCTTGTTGTTTGTTTGCTTATTTCCCTGAAATGCTAATTTCACCTAAAACGTGGCTTTTCAGTGCTTCTGTGGATCCCTAGTGATATCTGCATTGCTTACTGTACTTATTTCCTTGTTTCACTTGAAAGAAAGTTACTGTTTGTAGTTTTTGCATTTAAGTTACCTGTAACAAATTGCATTTAAGTTACCTGGCACTTGCTCACTAAGTCAGCACTAAAAAATTAAAAGCACTACACCCTCACAAACTCCCCTTGAGTACCTTGTTCCCCATTGGCCCTTTTCTCAGTTATAAAGGAATTCCCAATACTATTCTAGCATGTCCAAAGGTCAGTTGTCAATCTCCTCTCCGGTCCAGCTGGTGAATCTGGGAATCTTGAGGCAATGTTACAACTGCCTCATGTACACAGACAACCCTCTCCTCCTCCCAACAAATTGCAACACATGTGAGAGATGCAGTCATATAGCCAAACTGGAGGCTAAGCTCTGTCAACTCAGTACTGGCATAACCAGTCAGGAGGAGAAGGAAACCACACTCACTACAATTCCAGTCTCACATAGACCTACCACGACAGCAAACCAAACACATAAACACACAAAAACATACTCGGAGGCTCTAAATAAAAATCTGCCTAAGCAGCAGAGACCTCCAAAGCAGACACCCAAGCAACTGCTACCCCAAAACAAAACACGTGCAACACATAGCTCACAAAGCCAGTGTGCCGAACAGTCACAGCCCTTAATTCTAAACAACACACCTGATACACTTATAATAGGTGACTCTATCATCAGGCACACGGACGTCCCGCTCACCAGGCTGAGCAAGGAGAAGGTCACGGTGAGCTGCCTGTCGGGCGCTAGGATCCACCACATAACACAAGCACTCAGGTCACTCCAAGGCAAGTACAAATATGACTCAGTCATTGTCCATGCTGGTGTGAATGACCTGAGACGTACCTCCCTGGACTACATGAAAAGAGACATACAGGAGCTCTCTGAGCATGTAGCCCAGGCCAGTATGACCCTGACCTTGAGTAGCATCTTACCCTCACCAAGAATGATGCCACAATATGAAGACAAGATGATCAATTTCAACAATTGGCTTAAGTATTGGTGTCATTCAAAGGGGATCCAATGCCTGTCAGCCTGGGATGACATGCTCGACAAGCCACGATGCTTCACTAGGGACAGCTTGCACCTGTCACCCCTGGGCTTTCGGATATTGGCAAAGGCTCTTGCTACCCCCATAGTGCCTTTTTTAGGCAAGGCTCAAAAGACAAACCCACCTCCATAGGTATCACAAGGGATAAGAAACTAAGAGTAATGCTACTCAACGCCAGAAGTCTAAACCTCAAGATGCACGCACTCGAAACTCTCCTTAGCATGAAGAACATCGATAAATGTGCAGTAACAGAAACCTGGTTCAAGGCTCCCAAGAGCACGCCAGCACAACCAGGTTATACCTCATACCATGCTTTACGGCCCCAAAACTTGGACCGAACCACAAAAGGAGGGGGAGTATCAATATTCGTCAAAGATACCCACACCTCCAGGTTGGTCACACAGCACGAAGCATCAGAGACTATCCATGTGCAACTAACAGTGGGTAAAACTGCCTTCCAGTTTATAGCCTGCTACAGACCACCCTCCCAAACCCAGGAACGCCACTCGGCCTTCCTGAGAACACTGGAAAATATGAAGGTCTCTCCAAACACCATTATATTGGGCGACTTCAACTATACAACTACCCAAACATAGACTGGGAGCATTACTCTAGCTCCAACACCCTAGCCCAAAGGTTCCAAGAATTTATAAACTCAAATGCTATGGAACAACTTGTTACCACTCCCACAAGAGGGGAAAACATACTGGACCTGATCATCACCAACATGGGGACTCTATGCTCCAGACCAGAAGTGTATCCCTCACTGGTAAGATCAGACCATAAACTAATCTCACTGGATATTCACATCCCAACCCCACCCCCTGCCCAGAAAACCACAGTGAAAAACTTCTCTAAAGCAAATTTCACACTCCTCAAAACTGAGGTGGAATCCTTCAAAGCCCCCGGGCCTGTGGAAAATACGGCCCAGACCGTAGAATCCTTTATAAACGCATTTTATGAACACCTTCAGGAATGCATGGATCATGCAATCCCAAATAAAACTAAGACCCAATCCTCCAAAGGCAGATGTCCTGTCTGGTGGACCCCAGCCATAAACAAACTATACAATAGAAGGAGGAAGCTACTACATGATAGAGCAAAATCCCAAAAAGGGAAGGCATCTCTGATCAGTATTAGCAAAAAACTACAGGCACTCATAAAATCGTCTAAGGCCAGCTTCAAGAGAAAAATTGCACAGGACACTAAGGATAATCACAAGGCTTTCTTTAGTTATGTTAGGAACCTGGGTGGGAATTCCCAGATATGCTCAGAATTAGTCCAAAATGACAAAAAAATACACCGAACCCACAGACATTGCCAACATCCTAGCTGACAGGTTCAGCGCAAATTTCTCCCCCCCTCCCCACCAAAAGGTCAAATATCTATCCCAGCAGAGTGTTGCCCCCCTGACATCTCAGATGCTCAGGTAAGAGCCGCCCTCTCCAAAGCAAAAAACACAGCATCAATGGGACCAGACAGTGCCCCAAGCTGCGTCCTACATGAACTCCAAGAAGAGCTAAACCCAAACATAAAACTACTGTTCAATCTCAGCCTTACTACAGGATATGTACCCAAAGAATGGCGTACAGCAACAGTGGTCCCTCTCCACAAAGGTGGTGCCTCAACGGATCCTGGAAACTATCGCCCCATAAGCCTGACTAGCTTGCTATGGAAAGGATCATCATGGACCTCATAAATAAATATATTAGGGACCTACAGACACTGAATCCTACCCAGTTCGACTTTGTTAAGGGCAGATCCTGCCTCTTAGACCTGGTTGATTTATTTGAAACAGTCACCAAGGCCATTGACGAGGGGAAGGTGGTCCACACAGCCTACCTGGACCTCGCAAAAGCCTTCGATACAATACCCCACTCTGGCATTATAGATAAGCTCACCAGCTTAAATATAAATCCCTATGTTACTAGATGGGTTGCAAACTGGCTCAAGGACAGAACCCACATGGTTAGAATTGCTGGAGCCATGTCAGACTCCAAACCAGTTACAAGTGGTGTCCCACAAGGCTCAGTCCTGGGACCTCTCTTGTTCGGTGTATATTTCTCGGAGGTACAGGCCAACACGGAAGGACTGTGGCTGACCAAGTTCGCAGATGACTGCAAACTGGGCACCATAATCGACTCTCCAGCCAACACAAGCATCCTCCAAAAGGGCCTCATAGAAAGAGACAACTGGTGCCAGAGCCATGGTCTCAAGCTAAACGCCAAAAAGTGTATAGTCATTCCCTTTGGCAAAAACAAAGTGCCCACAAATTACCACATAGGTGGTAATCCATTAAGTACAGAAGAAGTAATTAGGGACCTGGGGACCCAAGTTGATAGCAATCTCTCATTTGACAACCACGTGGCCGAAGTGGTTAGAAAAACATTTTATATAGCCCACCTAATCATGAAGTGATTCACATCTAGATCAGGGGAGGTCATCGTGCCTCTTTACTCATCCCTCATCAGGGCCATAATTGAGTACAATGCCCCTTTTGGGATGTACCGTACCAGACACCTGCAGCAACTGGAAAGACCCCAAAAGTACCTCACCAAGAGGATCAAAGGGCTCAAACAGATGCCATATGTTGCCCGGTTAAAGAAATTCAAATCCCATCAAGCTACGCGCTCGAGAGACTTGAACCTCAGCACTGAAATAAATAGGATATGTTGGAGGGACAGATTCATAACCCAGAGGCTCCCTTCACTCTGGAATAAAATCCCAGTCCAGGTTAGGCAGAGTCCCTCATTGACTCTCTTCAAGAGGAATCTTGATGAGTGGATGGGAGATCGTAGGTTTACCCCGGGTATCACTTCTGTGTCACTGATAGACAGAGGCACAGTATACTAACCTCGAAAAAGGGCATAGCAAAATTAATTTAAAATGGGTGGCGAAAGCCAAACACACTCTGGCTAGGCTTATAAATGCCCTAGGGCAGATAGCCTAGTATGAATCTATGAACCTATAAGAACTGTAAAATTGTCTCGTTCTTAGATAAAAGCTTCAAATGAGTTAAGTAACCTTCCTTTCTAAGTTCTAGATCCACTACATTAATTTTCGGCAGAAATACTACAGTCCATTTTTTCAAGAATTGGCAGACTAAGTTCATACCAGATCACTCTGTATGTCTAAATACTAAATTCCTATGAAAAAAATATAATGAACTCTCAAAAATATTTTAACAGGTGGTTGCTGGTACTGGTATGCAAGTATAGTTTGGTACATTATCGTCCATCCCGACCTTAACATCCTTGCTACAGCCTGTGTTGGTGGTATAACAAAGCCATGACTGCAGCCCTGTCAATTAGCATCTTAGGCATTTGATGGAGTCAGGCAGGGAGGATCAGCCTGACCATCAAGGGGGTGAGGTGTGCGCTTGGCCCCATCTCTGCAGTTGATCCCTTATGAAAGCAGGGCATACAAAGGGAGTGCTCTCTGCAAGGGCAGACAGGATACTGACTGAGTTGCATGTGAAGATGTGGCCAATACTCACAAACAGGGTTGCCACCTTTTCAAATGTCCAAAGTGGGACATTTTTGGTAGAAACGACAGATTTTGCAGAGCAAAACATACCCACGGCCAGTACAAAGGACAGAACTTCACTTTGACTAAATAAAAGCTTATTCTTATGCATTTTAGTTGCTTATTCTGTTTCTTATAACATTTAGGTGTTTCAGATACAGAATAACTGTTTTATGCAATGATTACATAAAATATAGGAAATATTTTTGTCCTAAAATCTCGGGACATTTGCCATTTTTTCAAGTTTTTTGCAGGACACAACTGCCTAAAGAGGGATTGTCCCTCGCAAAGTGGGACAGGTGGTAACCCTACTCACAAACTGCTTGCTTCAACTATTTCACCCTGTTGGGCTGCAGGATGAGGATTAGGCCTTACAAAACAGACTTCTTGGTAGCACTAGCAGACTGCAGTATGGCATTCCTCGGTGTCCTCATCTGCCCTTGATATCATATGTTAGATTTTTCCGGGGGTCAAACTACATTTACGAAAGCTGGTGGAGGATGAGGAGAGGCACTAAGTGGAGATGATGGTCAGATGTGACCAAAACTGTGTTTGTTTATGTATCACAAGTTAGCAAGCGTATATATTTTTGTTAATGAGATAGCTGAGCTGGTTCAAAGATCCATTTCTGCGACTATCTGGGCAAAAGGCACGGTCATAAAAGACATTAGAGCAGCCAGCAGCCAACATAAAGTAAAGCAGTTAACTTGTTTATAAATCGGTCGGTACTCAGTAGTGTCACACACACTCCATCTCAGTAAGTGCGCCACTTTTGCATCTTGGCGCCAACCGCCAATTATTCAGTCAGTCACACTGACTGTACAAAAAAAGTGGAGCAACCAACCTACCTTCTTCTTGTACCAACACGGACATGGTCACTCACCAGTCACCACCACCAGTCCTTCCACCACACGAATGACATGATAGTTTGGAATAGCCACCAGGAATAAATTCAAGATCTTCCACCGTCCACCTGCAGACTGCAGTCTTATAATGATGATGCGGTATAAAGTTTGAGGAGTTTCGTCACGTCAGTCCATCGTCAATTTTGCATCATAATGTCATGTGACTGCCTGCCACACCACCTCCACTAACATCTCTTCCTAAAGTTCTAAACAATGTAGGCAAGCTTTACAGGAAAAAAAAAAAAAGTAAGTGGAAATAATTAAAAAAAAAAAAAAAAAAAAAAAAAAAAAAAGTGTGTTTAGTGTGTTTCGCAAATAGCATTGACAAAATCCAGGGGGGGTGCAAGTGCACCCCCTTGCACCTGCCTGTGGGCACCCTTGGGTGGAGGGTTCCCGGCATATGAGTGAGAAGGTCTGGAATGAGGTCCAGGGTCCACGGTTCCTCCTGTAGATGTGGCCAGAGGAAAGGAAACCAAATCTGACAAGGCCAGTATGGAGCAATGAGCATCATCCTGCTTTCCAATGAGTAAGTTTTCTGAATGACTTGTGGAATCTGGGGAAATGGAGGGAAGGCATACAGAAGTCCTGAGGGCCAATTGTGAACAAGAGCATCCCTGGGTGACTCCCCCAGAGGGGGGATTAGGGTAAAATAGCTGCTGCATTTGGCATTCATGTGAGTGGCAAATAGGTTGCAGCAAGGCTGACCCCATCTCCAGAAAATCTTTTCCACTATCTCTTTCTTCAGGAACCACTTGTGAGGCATCATAATAGCTCTGCTTAGCCTGTCCACTATCATGTTAGATTTCCTTGGTATGTGCGTTGCTACCAGAAAACATTGGGAAGAGATTGCCCACTACCATACTCTGAGTGCTTCTCGGCAAAGGGGATAGGATTTGGTTCCTCCTTCTTTTTTTATGTACCAAACCACTGACATATTGTCTGACTGAATTGCAATAGTTCCTAGTGGAAGAGAGTCCTGAAGTGCTTGCAATGCCAAGTGCACTGCTCTCATCTCTAGGACATGGATGTGCAAATGGGTCTCGTGATCTTGCCAAGTGCCTTGGAATGTCCTTTCCAGATAATGCCCCCCTCACCCTATCTGGGAGGTGTCTGTGGTCACTGTAGCCAAAGGTTGTAGTGGGGTAAAAGGTCGACCTGATGTGACATGATGGAGAGGAGCCACCATCTCGGATCCTTCTTGCAAGACTCTGTAATAAAGATTTGCTGAGACACTGGAAGTTCTTGTAGGGACCACTAAGAAAAGAGAAGCCACTGGAGAATTCTCATGTTCATCCTGGTTAATGGAACCAAGGTTATAGTTGATACCATCGTACCTAGAACTTTCAGGACTGTTTTTACTTTTACTTTTGTCTTTGGCAGAAGATCAGATATCTGTTGTCTGAGTACAACAACTCTTTCTGTAGGTAATTTTGCTATCATGGAGACAGTGTCTATCTCTGCTCCTATAATTGTAATATGTTGACAAGGCAACAAGGCAGATTTCTCTAAATTTATTGTTATCCCTAACTGAGAACAAATGTGTAAGGTCTCGTTTCTTGACTGTTGAAGAAGATGCTTGGTGGTGGCAGATAGGAGCCAGTCATCTAGATATGGAAGCACTTGCATTCCTAACCATGTCAAGTGAGCCGTGACTACTGCCATGCATTTGGGGAACACTCTGGGGGCTGTAGTGAGGCCAAAGGGCAGAGCTCAAAACTGATAATGACCGGCTCCCAGCCGGAAGTGTACATGACTCCTTGATGCACTGTCCATTTTTATGTGGTAGTATGCATCTTGGAGGTCTATTGAACACATCCAATCATCTTTCCCTAAAAAGGGAAGAATTGACTGCATTGTCACCATTCGGAACTTGGACTTCTATATGGATTCATTTAGTTTGCTGAGATCCAGTATGGGTCTCCAGTCCCGTTTTCTTTGGCACCAAAAAGAATCTTGAGTAAAATTTCTGTGGGGTCTGCTTGGGGTATAAAATACCTGTGCATATATTTCCAAGCAAAGACACTAAACCTTCTAGACTGTGTTGCATATTTGGAAGCCATACATATATCATGAATTGCTTATCCAGTCTCTCTTCCCAACCTTCTCTGATTGATTTTTAAAGTTATCATGCAATATTTTATATGCCCTACTAATTATCCCTTTTTAATGTCAGCTTCTGTTCTAGATTCTACTAAAAAGTCATCAAGTGCTGATCTTTCACTTGGGAACCCCCTCTTCCTTTCTCTTTGCCTATATTCTGATTATCAATCCTTGATAAGGAAGGTAACCTATAGCCTGCAGTCCAAATTCTTGGCATCTTCTCATTCTATTACCTTAACCTCTCAAATTATTTACTACCAATATATTGATTCCTTTGCCAGTTTTCTCCAGTAAAGTCCAACCCTGTCTTGCCTATTCTCTGTACCCCTAATTGGAGTCACCCTATTGTCAGAATCTCCTTGCTCCATTCCTGTGTTGACTTAGTACTTAGAATAATTTCTGCTAATTTGTGAATATAATATTCTGTATGGTTATTGTTATTCTCCTTCAGGATCTGCATCCCATATCCCAGTCTCTCCTTATTTCGTGAGCTTCCCCCCATTTCATCATCTTCCCTTTCCACTTTAAATGATAGTTTTTTGCTTGTAATATGTATAGCAGCCTTAACTGTGTAGCTCTGAAATGCCCTTTAAATCAAGTAATCGCCAACCACCTTGTTATATTGGAAGGATCAACATATCCCACTTGACTCTTGCCCTCTTCCCTTCCCAGATAAAATTCTTCAACTCTTTACTAATTGCTATACTCAACTGCTCCTCTGGTTGATAAAATATGGCTGCCCTGTGTATAAAACTAAAGGGACTGAAAGCATTTTTACTCCTTGTATCTTGTTATCCAAATCCATAAAAACAGAGCTTCCAATTTTTCACTTTTTGTATTATCTTTTATTTAGTCTCTTCCCACATATCCTTAGCTGCCATAACAGAATCCTTTTTAATACATACTCCTAAGATTGCCTATGTCATATGTGATACTTTAATAATGACGTTTCTTGTTTAAAAAAAAATCCATACTCATATGTACTTCATTTTATAATGTCCCCATAGATATGGATATCGCTGAAACAATTTGTGTGTAGGTAGTTTAGTTACTGACTGTTTCATCTTCATTAATTTTACATCCAGAAAATACATGAAACTGTCTTAAAATGTTCCCAAACACTGAAATATCCTTTTCTGGTTTTATCAGGTAGAAAATAATATATCCAAATAAAGCTGTCTTTTCTTGATTACCATGCCAGTTATTTTCTGGAATTTCTGAGTCTCTTAATTTCTTTGCCAATGGTTCAAATTATACCACAAATTACAAAGAGGAAAGAAGATACCCCTGCTTGGTTCTCCTGCTCAAACAAAACTTATCAGAAAGGACCCCCCACACTCTGTAATTTTCACTTTCAATCCCTCATATATCTTCCTAATCAACCTTATTATTTTATCAGGTAATGCAAATGCCTAAGAAAGGTCTTTGATATGCAGTCCCAGAACACTGATGCTTATTCAGTATTTGAGTCTTGGTCTTTGGACAGGGACCACAGGGAGAATCTCTTCCACTTAGATAGGTACAATTACCTTGTGTTTGGTTACCTTTGTCCACAGAATACACATGCTTAGTTAGATTAAGGATTAAATCATCTAAGCTGTCAAGGCTTAGTCTGTCTAGGTTTTGTTGCAAAAGGAATCCTTTGATTTCTGTGAAAAAATATATCCAGTGAGGCACCACTTTCCACAGATCCCTTGCTAGACTGTGCAGGAGAGAGAACCAATGTTGTCTGGTCCAAACATGTGTTATTATAATGGCTTCTAGACTCTCCTATAATTTTTAGTAATACCTTGGGAGTCCGAGATCATCTTCTTCTTTCGGCTGTTGCCATTACGCCACAGCAGATAATCTGATTCCATTTCTTCCTGTCCTCTGCATCTTGCTCTGTCACACCAACCACCTGCATGTCCTTTCTCACCACATCCATAAACCTTATCTTAGGCCTTCCCCTTTTCCTGTTACCTGGTAGCTTCATCCTTAGCATCTTTTTCCCAATATACTCAGCATCCCTCTTCAGCACATGTCCAAACCAATGTAATCCTGCCTCTCTGGCTTTGTCTCCAAACCTTCCAACCTGGTCTGACCCTCTAATATACTTATTCCTGATCCTGTCCACCCTCGTCACACCCAGTGCAAATCTTAATATTTTTAACTCTGCCACATCCAGCTCTAACTCCTGCCTTTTTGTCAATGCCACTGTCTCCAACCCATATAGCATAGCTGGTCTCACTACCCTCATGTAGACCTTCCCTTTCACTCTTACTGGTACTCGTCTGTCACAAATCACTCTTGACACACTTCTCCACCCACTCCATCCTGCCTGTACTCTCTTCTTCACCTCTCTTCCACACTCACCATTACTCTGAACTATTAATCCCAATTAAACTCATCCACCTTCGCCACCTCTACTCCTTGCATCCTTCACCATTCCTCTATCCTCCCTCTCATTTACACACATATATTCTGTCTTAGTCCGGCTGACCATAATTACTCATCTCTCTAGAGTACATCTCCATCTCTCCAGGGTCTCCTCCACCTGTTCCCTACTCTCACTACAGATCACAATGTCATCTGCAAACATCATAGTCTATGGGGACTCCTGTCTGATCTAGTCTGTCAACCTGTCCATCCCCATTGCAAATAAGAAAGGGCTCAGAGCTGATTCTTGATGTAATCCCACCTCGACCTTAAACACATCCGTAACTCCCACCACAGAGCTCACCGCTGTCAAACTACTCTCGTACATATCCTGTACCACTCTTACATACTTCCCTGACACTCCTGACTTCCTCATACAATACCACAACTCCTCTCTAGGCACCCTGTCATATGCTTTCTCTAAGTCTACAAAAACACAATGCAACTCCTTCTGACCTTCTCTGTACTTCTCCATCAACACTCTCAGAGCAAACATCGCATCTGTAGTGCTCTTTCTCAGCATGAAACCATACTGCTAATCACTAATCATCACGTCCCTTATTAACCTAGCTTCAACTACTCTTTCCCATAACTTCATGCTGTGACTGATCAATTTAATCCCTCTGTAGTTACTACAGCTCTGCACATCACCCTTATTCTTAAAAATCGGTACCAAAACACTTCTCCATTCCTCAGGCATCCTCTCACTTTCCAAGATTTCATTAAACGATCTGGTTAAAAACTCCACAGCCATTTCACCTAAACACCTCCATGCTTCCACAGGTATGTCATCTGAGCCAACAGCCTTTCCATTCTTCATCCTCTTCATAACTATCCTTACTTCCTCCTTGCTAATCCATTGCACTTCATGATTCACTATCCCCACATTATCCAACCTTCTCTCCTTCTCATTCTCTTCATTCATCAACCCCTCAAAGTACTCTCTCCATCTGCTCAACACACTCTCCTCACTTGTGAGTATGTTTCCCACATTATCCTTTATCACCTTTACCTGCTGCACATCTTTCCTAGCTCGGTCCCTCTGTCAAGCCAATTAGTACAGGTCCTTTTCTCCCTCCTTAGTGTCCAACCTTTCATACAACTCTTCATATGCCTTATCCTTAGCCTTCGCCATCTCTCTCTTTGCCATGCACCTTATCTCCTTATACTCCTGTCTACTTTCTTCATCTCTCTGACAATCCCACTTCTTCTTTGCCAATCTCTTTACCTGTATACTGTCCTGTACTTTCTCATTCCACCACCATGTCTCCTTGTCGTCCTTCCTCTGTCCAGATGTCATACCAAGCACCTTTCCAGCCATCTCCCTTACTAGCTCTGCTGTAGTTACCCAGCTATTTGGTAACTCTTCACTGCCACACAATGCCTGTCTTAACTCATCCCTGAACTCCACCTCACAATTACCCTTTTTCAATTTCCACCATTTGATCCTTGGTGCTGCCCTCACACTCCTCCTCCTCTTCTTGATCACCAACGTCATCCTACAAACCACCAGCCTATGCTGCTTAACTACACTTCTCCCGGTCACCACTTTACAGTCTCCAATCTCCTTCAAACTGGCCCTCCTACATAAGATATAATCAACCTGTGTGCATCTTCCCCCACCCTTGTATGTCACCCTATGCTCCTCCCTCTTGTTAAAATAAGTATTCACCACAGCATGTCCATCCTTTTCACAAAATCCACTACCATCTGTCCTTCTGCATTCCTTTAACACCATACCTACCCATCACTTCCTCATCCCCTCTGTTTCCTTTACCAACATGCCCATTGAAATCTGCTATCACCACTCTCTCACACTTGGGTACAGTCAACACCACTTCATCCAACTCACTCCAAATTTTTTTCTTTCTCATCCATCGCACACCCAACTTGTGGAGCATATGCACTAACAACATTCATCATTACACCCTCAATTTCCAGCTTCATAAACATCACTCTATCCGACACTCTTTTCACCCTCAAAACACTCTTAGCATACTGTTCCTTCAGGATAACTCCTATGCCATTTCTCCTCCCATCCACACCATGATAAAACAATCTGAACCCACCTCCGATACACATAGCCTTACTCCCCTTCCATCTGGTCTCTTGCACACACAGTATACCAACCTTCCTTCTGTCCATCACATCGGCTAGCTCTCTCCCTATACCAGTCATACTGCCACCATTCAAAGTTCCGACCCTCACTACCACAGTCCTAGCCTTTCTCCTCTCTTCCTGCCTTCGGCCATGCCTTCCACCTCTTCTCCTCCTTTGACCAACAGTAGCCCAATTTACACCAGCACCCTGTTGGCTAACAGTACTGATGGTGGTCGTTGGTAACCCGGGCCTCGACCGATCCAGTATGTAAATATTTACTGCTGTCCCCATGAAATATTTGGTGAAGTTTTACACCGGATACCCTTCCTGACGCAACCCTCCCCATTTATCCGGGCTTGGGACCAGCACAAAGAAATGCACTGGCTTGTGCATCTCCACTGGCTGGGTAGGTGACAAAACACCTGTCCATTTAAGTGAGAATACATTTATCTTCCAGGCACTTGGAGATGCTGTTCTTCAGTACATCATCTACATTTGCTTGCTCAGAAGTGAGTCAAAAGTCTGTTTCTGGTATACCCAGCATCCATATTAAATTTAGGACTATCTGCCAACACACAGTTTTAGAAAGGGATGTAGACTGCAAAAAGTGATTGATGCCTACCTGATCTCCCAAGCTTGCACTACCAGTCTGAACAGCATGTGTGAGTGGGTTACTCCCTGCTTGTTGATGAGGATTTGGAGGTCTTCTTTCTTCCACATCTGTCTGAAGACTTTCTGTGCCAGGAATACAGCTATCATTTTCTTCTCACTTTTACGTGTTTATTCTTCCCTTAATGCAACCGAGCCAATCAGTGTTCAGTTAACAGTTCCAGCAATAGATGAGTCAGGCAGGGAGAGAAAGAGAGAGAATGAAATGGTGGTACCCACTCAACACTCTCTCCCTGACTTCTTCAGGTTTATGGAGAGACCCAGGTAATTGAAGCAAGTCATGTAAAGCTCAAAGCCTTGTGTATCCCGTTCAATAAGACAGTAATTGAGAGAGAGGTAAATATGAATGGCCTTTCGTGCTGCAGAAGAAAAATTAGAGCCAGGCATACCACTCAACCTCTTAGCACAAGAAATCTGGACAAAGCCTAAAATAATGGGGGGACAAAGGCCCAAAAATAGGGACAGATTTTAAATATTGCTCTTATAAACTTAAAAAAAATGTTGGAATAACAGGATTAGTGTTAACATTCATTTTCTGAATGATACGAAGACTGAATCTCAAATGCATGTCATTATTTAGGCACTTCAGTCCTCAGTAATTTGCCAGAAAACCACAAATTTTATTAGGAACAGGCCAAAAGTATGAGTCAAAAATCTGGACGATTGAGAGGTATGGAGCCAGGCATTTGGTAAAAACCCTGGGAGTAGCAGAAAAGCCAAAGGGCAAGGAAGTAACTGGTAATGCTCCCCATGCAGCAAATGAAAGAAACTTTCTATGATTTTTGATACTGTAGGCAAGCATTCTTTAGGTATAGTGTGATCAGGAAGGCTAGAGAGAAAATCAGAGAAAGAAGGTCTTGGAGAGTTAGCATTCTGAGGTTTTTGAAATGACAGTTCAGTTCAGTTCTACCTTTCTCAGTTCAGAGGGTCAGAGATCATCAAAATACAAGATGATATTGCTTCAACATTTTCTATCTCGTGCTGCTACAATGCAATTCACCAGTGACATTCCAGTCTACTCTAACTTCATTTGTCCACCTAGACTTTGTTACCCTTTAGACTATTCCTGTCAATCTGCCTTGTAAAATCAGTGCTGGCAATTTTCCCTCTCTCGTGACCTGACAAAAATATATCAGGTTCTGTTAAGCAATCACATTTACTAGCTGATGTTTTGGCTGAAGCTCTTTCAGGGTGGATTTCTTCAACTGATGTTCTGTCTACCTAACCCTCCAAATGTTGCAATGCACACGCATCTCAAAAACTTCAGTCTTTCTGATGTCCTCCGCCTTGAGTGTCCAACGCTCACACACATGCATCACAATTAGCCAGAATAATGTTTTGAGCAGTCTCAACTTAGTATCTTTCTTTAGACTATGATTTTTCCAGAGCTCGGTAACTGATCTGATGCTTAATCTACCTAAATCTAACCGGGCTCAAATTTATTTTCTGCAGTCAATGTCTTAGTTTATGCTGACATCCAAGTATTTAAAAGTACTTACTTGTTCTAGACACCTTCCATGAAAGCATGTATTGAAAGTTTCTTCTTTGTCACATCACTGCCATGTTTTTTGTTTTCTGTGCATTTATTTCAAGGATTACACTTGCAGAAATTAGAAATTTATCTAATTTCTCTACTTGTGTTGTAATTCCTCCAGTGATGTTGAACTGAGGACAATATAATCTGCATAGCATACATTATTAATATTGCTACCATTCCTTTGAAAAACAGTCATATCCAATTTATCTCCATAATTTCACATCACTTCCACATTATACAAGTTGAAACACACAGGTGAATTTATACATACCAGTCATGCCCCTTTTTTCCCTTGAAAGGATTCTGAAAGTAAACATTCTAGTTTAACAGATGCTTCTTGTTGTATATATAGGTTTTTGATAACTCGAATGAAACAGTTAATACCCATATGCTTTCATAAGTTCCATCACCTTTAGTGATTCAGAGAGCCAAAGGCTTTCTTTTAATCAACAAATGCTATATTGAGTGATAAATTCTCGTATTCTCTAGGATCATTCAAAGATTAAATGCTTGGTCTCTAGTGCCAACACCCTTCTTGAATCTCAGCTGTTCTTCAACTATATGTTGTTTTGCTGATGCTGAAATGCACTTGATAATGAGTCACAATGAGTTTTTTGGTATAACTGATCAAGGGTATTGTCTGGTGGTTTTCACAGTAGGCTGCTCCCAGTCCTTTTGTGATCAGTACAAACAATGAGTAAAGCCAGTCCTTTGGCAATTGTTCTATTTGTAGAACCTTACTGCAGAGGTTGGCTATGAAATACACTGTGCTATCACCTCCTACCTTAAATAGCTCAGTGGAAGGATTGGCAGTACACGTATCTTTCAACAAAGAGACAAACAACAAAGGGGAAGATAGTAAAAGGCAGTGAAAACTTCATATGTTATGATTTATTCAGAGATTAATATGAACCATCATCTCCATTACTGTGATATAACTCTTCTGAATACTTCTTCCATAATCTAAGGATGTCATCTAAGTTGCTTAGTAATCTTCCATTACCATGTTTGATGTTTCCTTGGCTTGGCTTAAAAACAGCTCTTAAAGTTTTGATAATATCATATGCTTTATAAGTATTGTTGTTCATCAACCTAGCTTCAACATCTACACATTGCTACTTTAGCCATACAGCACTGCCTTTACTTATTTGCCTTTGCACCATGAAATCAGCATTTTGATGTTTTTTGCACACTGAAGACTGATGTTTATATTTCTTTAAGCTCCTCCTTACTTCCATCAACTTTAGTGCCTCATCGAAATGAGGGCTTGTTGGTGCATGGCCTACTAAGTTTGTTTGCAACAACTTCTATAAATGTCTTGAAATCCTTCCACTGTGGTTTACCGTCTCTTCCTTCGCCTTCCAATAATTTTACTGTCTTCTTCCTAGTATTAACTTCTGCCATAAATGCATGTTTAGTTGTGTCAGGTTCTAATTTCTCCAAGTTTAAGCATGGGATTGCATGAATAGTTCATAGGTTCATAGATTAGTACTAGACTAACTGCCCTTGTGAGCTATTTTAAGCCTAGTCAATTATCCCTTGTGAGACTGAAACCCTGCACTTTGTATTTGTAAGGCAAACACCTTAACCATTAGGCCAACCTTCCAACCCCTTTTTGGTGACATATATTTCATTAGAAGATGCTGTTCAAAATATTATGATTTGAACCACAATTTGGGTAATTCCCCAAAAATGGAATGATAAGGAAAGTTTAAATGAGACAGATCTGGTATGAACCTCCATGTGTCTTCTATGCTTGGCAATAGGAACAGTCATGACTAGAAGCCTGTGTTTTTTCTGCTCTGGGCACTCTCTCTATGACCCCTTGCTTTAGAAGATTCAACAGGGAAAGTAAAAAATGCACATATATAGGAACATGAAAAATTCACCTGTACTTTGGGTGCTTTAGAAATTGGAATTTGTAGCCTTGCTGAAGAATGTTTAGGACCCAGTGGTCCTAAGTAATGTTTTCCCAATTTTGAGAAAAAGATAAACTCCCTCCTATCTGTTCTCTGGGACAGGACAGAAGAGGACTGGAGAGAGATGTGGGTTATAGTGGGTTTTTAGGTGGGAGGAGGCAGATGACAGTTCAGCTGATTCACAACTGTTCCCCTGGGCAATCACAAAACTGGTAGCTCCCAGGTTTCTCTTTGAGTTTTACTTGCCATTCCTTTGAAAACTTGCCCTCTTCCACTTAACAAGCTTTATTCTGATCTTGCTAAGGATATAAAGGCCAAGATTTTTGCAGATTAGTTTTGTTGAAATTAGGTATCTGTAGGTTGAAACACCTGCTTCACAAACCACATAGCTTTGGATTTTTTTTCTGCAGTCTTTTACAGACTCCTTCGCTTTGGGTCCAAAGAGGATGTCCTTGTCCAGTGGTGTATTAAGGAGCTCCATCTTCACATGGTTGGGCTAGGGCCAAGTCCTCTTCTTGGCATGTCTCCATAACAGAGACAAAGTAGCTGCTGCACTACATGATACATCAAACAGCTTCATATTTACATTTCTGGAGTGCTTGGTAACCTGGGAGAGACATCAGCAAGGATAGCTGGTATGTAAGCATGCAAGTCTAGCAGTTCAAGGCTCAGAAAGGCAATACAGCAGAGATGTACACTGAGTATTTTAATGTTACTGTCATTGTGAACTGGCTTCTTGGATAGAGCCAAAGCAGATCCCTTGCTGGAATCCAGAGATACCACAGTTGGATCAACTAGAGGATTCTTGTACAGAACTCATGGGAATCACTGACTCTGGATGCAGGAATGGAGATAATCTGGTTCCATAGATACTTTATCAAACATATCTTCAAGGCCATCCATGAAGAAAGGAACAGTAAGTGCCCTGGGCTTAGGGTGGTAAATGAAAGCTCTGTATCTGAGCTGGGCCTCTGAGTACAAATTTTTTGGTAAAGAGGCAGAGGATACAGTGTCCTCATTGTCTGACTTAAAGGGTGCAGTATAAGAAAACTGATGTACACAGACCACCTTATCTGCCTCAGAATAAGGGATATCCGAATTCTCCAAAGGAGATTCCACTCTTCTCTCCTTCAAGGTGGCCCAGACATCTCAGGTGTTTCCAATTTAGTCTTCTTCGATTACAGGAAGGACATGAAATCCAAAGCCAACTGGAAGTGTTGTAGAAGCTGCTGTTGTCCTCAGAAGTAGCTACAGTTAAGGCACTGTCTGGCCTAGACTGAAGCAAGCTGGCAAGCACTGGTCTGGCCTACAGTGCAATGGACTTTATAACTTCAGAAAGAACCAAGAAAGCTCAGATTCATGGGTATGTAACATAGACCTCAATAGTCCCCTAGAACATCTTTCTGAACACAGACCATGGAAATATTGCCTTCTCCCTCAGTTCAGTATGACACAAAATTATATAAGTTACAACAATTTGTACAGGTTTTTATAGATTCAGTAAGCTCAATGCATTACAAAGAGTACCATTAGAGGTCGATAGATGGGGGTGGGAGGGTTTAGAAATTAATTGTATTTGATTGACTAGGCCTTCACTTTGTTTAAGAACAGTGTGCTGTGGGTCTAACCAGTTCAGGTTAAAGTTCCCTAGGAAAACAAATATTTTTAAAAATCCTTGCAGAAACAGTATGTGGTTAAGTATGGAAAGTTAAGAAGCCAGAAGAGACCACATCCTCCTCTTCCAAATAAAATCCCAGTGACCATGTGGGAAAGGGTTCTTCTTTTGTTTTTTTTTTTTTTTGTTTTTTGAGAGCCATGCCAGATGTGCAGGCAGTAGAGGCCTGAGGATGGGAGGAGTAGATCATTGTTAGGCAATTATATTTAAAAAAAAATGGGGTAAGGCAGGAGCTGGTGGGGCAGACATTTGATAGTCAAATAGTGGTGAATTTGAAATCACATGATAATCAGCCAAACATCTGAAGGCTGCTCTTCCAACTCTGTAGGAACCTGATGAAGAGAAAGGGTGAGCTGTGATCACAAAGTTATGTGGCTCATGCACCAGAGCTGGCATCACTTGTGGTTATTGGGAACCCATGCCCATCAGTGATACAGTTACAAATTTATGAAATGTCTGTCTGGATTCCAATGCTGTGAGCCTACTGTTCACCTTCAAAGAGGTTATCACAGATGGTGACACCAATAGCAAAGACATCTGGACTGAGTCAGAAGAAGCTGTACCTTTCTAGGGTCATCATTCTTAGGCTATACACGGGGTCTCTAAGGTCACAAGCACCCTGACTGCTGATTCCTTAATTACTATTTTACCTGAATTGTCTGTGCCTCTCTCTAGGGGACATGTTTTCCCTTATTCTTACCCATGGGACTTTTTTATGCTCCACTAAGGCATAAAGTTTGCTGGTTTTACAGAGCAGAATTCTCTTACTAGAAGCCACACAGTGTTTGGAAGTTACCTGGCACTCATCATCTAGAAAGAAAACACACCATGTTGGTTATTTTTGCACAGATGTCACAGATCACCAAAAAATACACAAACACAAGAGTGAATCAGGGAGAAACTACAATCTCTACAGAGTAACTGAATAGAAAAAGGTCCAAACTGTGGTAATGACCACTTTGCAGCAGCCAGGAAGGCGCAGACAATAGACTCCTGCAAACAAGTGATCATACACTACTTCTGGCAAATAAACAATGAATATGACACAAGCTTTTGCAGTTTGGTATCCTACTAATGTCCTCAGCTTCATAAGAAAACTGTCTACTTTGTGACGGTGGGATTGTACTAGGCTGAATGGAACAACATCTGCTTGTGGTCAATTTCCATATATTATAAATTCCATTACAACAGTGCACCTTAATTATGAACATTTGAAATACAGCTTACTGTTCCTAGCTTTTAAAAGAGCACAATTATTGCAAAGCTCTGAGGTTGAAATGGTCTTAAGTGTTAAGAGATAAGAACTAAATAACTTGTAAAATAAATGTCTGAAACAGTATTTAAAGCATTAATACACTGTTTTTATTAATCTTTATTAAATTATCACTTAAGACATAGGCATACATGCATTAACAGAAAAGAAAACAAATCATAGTAACATTTTTTCATTTACAGACATTATAGAGTACATATGTGTTCTTTCATTAAAACAAATGTTATTCAGTCCAGTATTAAATACATTGCTCATTTCCTGCCTTTCCATAAACCACACTCCTCCTTCTGAACATTATTCATGTATAGGACCAACAAATTTCATTTATTTCTATGTAATTTGCCCCTTCCTTTATATAAACAACCCACTTCCAGTTCTTTTATCTGTTTCACAACATTTGATACTTCAAATACACTTGGTTTAGGTTTGGATTTCCATTTTCTAGTAATTGTTTTTCTGGCAACCAACAGAATTAAACTTAATAAACCCTCACCATGTGTCTAGGCAATTCAGATCACGTGTCTCAGTTCCAAAGAATCACTTCTTTAGTTACTGCCATTTACTCCTGCAATAATTCTGAGAGTACTCTGCAGGGAATTTTTAATGTCTGTTAACTCATTACACTCCCAAAAATATGTTCTTAGTTACCCCTTTCTTTCCCACTACACTACCAACATTTGCTATTTACTTGAGGAAAATTTTGTGAAGAAAAAAATGTCGGTACTGACTCAGCTTAGAATGTAAATCAATGAAAAATGAGTCATATAAACTTAGTCTTCACAGTCAATATAAACTGGAGACTATGCAGGTTGAAAGCACTGTACAAATGCAATGAACATGTAACGCAGACATGGAGATCTAATGATAAGGTGGTAGTGTCTCCAAATTTGTTAGGGATTTTTGAAATGCTAAAATACAAGAAACTCAAAGGGAACTTGAAGGTGTATATACCACCTTAGCAGGCTACCACACCCCATCCATGTTAACTAATAAACACAGTACTTTCTGAATAAACTTAAGGGTCAATAATTACATATTATTAATGGGAGATGCAAATTATCCAAACATTATATGGGTAAATTACTACTTAATAAAATAAATCCACCTACTAGCAAACTTGGCAAAGAATAATAATATAGAGTAAATAGTCATACAAGTGGTTTAAATATCCTACATATATATATATATATATATATATAGGTTTACTATCAAAATATCAAAAATAACTTCTTCGACAACCATGCTGCCGAAATTCATAACATCGAAAGTCTTTGAAACTAACTCACATTAACTGACGTTCATTACTCCGTAAAATAGCCGCAGTCGGCCATATGAATGCCATACAAACGTTTGTTGTCATAACAACGTGATGTCAATATAACTGCGCGTAATTTGCAGCAGTGCACAATTTAAAAGGACAGCTACATTATTTTGAAGACAGCTATAGTTGGATGTAAAAGACTGAAAGTCTGCACATAACTGGTAAGTAAAACAGAACCATGCACTGTGCAAACTTCAAATATAGTTAAATATGTAAACATACTTTCATATGTATTCTATATGTAGGTTATATTAAAAACTTGAATATGTCGGACATCAAAGACACAACCCCAGGCATAGTGGGATCCACGTACACCACCACCGAAACTCAGAAAGGCAAAAAGTTATTAAATATTGATGGCTACCAGTACTACTTAGAAAGAAGTAGAGGTAGCAGAAACTACTGGTGGTGTATAAAAAAAAAAAAAAAAAGGATAAATGTAAGGGCTGTTGTTTGAAAGGCTGCTGAAAACTACTGACCATTTTCATGGTCCTTGTTTAGAAAACTATGAGGAAACGCAAGCTCGCTGTAGTATCAAGAGACGTGCTGCATCAAGTCATGAGGATCCTTGCAGAATAGTATCTGAAGTAATGGCAGGCACCTCAACAGATATAATGACCACGTTACCCAAAACAGATGCCTTGAAACAGACTGTGCGAAGACTTCACAGAAAGTCTAGAGAAGTTCAAAGCTCTGAAAGGAGTATATTGAAGGATTTAACATCCAATTTGTTACCACTTAAGTCAGGGTCATTCATAATAAGTCGTAGCGAATATAGCGATAATACTCCACCAGCTGTCATTATCACAACTGCAACTAACTTGCATACACTATGTTCCAGTGAAGTAATTCTAATAGATGGTACTTTCCCATTAAACACCCGAGAATGTAAGCAGCTTTATACTGTGCATTGTAATTTACAGGGAAATATCACTGGTAAGGTATTTCCAGCAGTATATGGTGTACTAACATCTAAATCCGAACAAACGTATGATTATTTTTGGAAATTGTTATTGCAACTATGTTAGGAACATGGGTTGTTGTTCAAGCCTGGAATAGTATTGAGTGATTTTGAAAAAGCTGCAGTGAATAGTGTGAAATGAAATCTTGTAGATTCCCATGCATTAGGGTGCTGGTTTCATTTCTGTCAAATCATTTGGAAGCAAATACAGAAGTTGTGGCTCACTGCAGAATTTGGTAATGATATCCACTTTGCGTCTTTGTGTAAACAAATATAATCATTAGCATTTGTACCACCAAATGATGTTATGGAAACATTCCAACTTATTCAGAGTGAAATGCCTGCTCATGGAAAACCTTTATGTGAGTTTTTAAAACTAATTACTTGGTGGGCAGACCACGGAGAAGGGGTATGAGGCAATCTTCCACCGAACACATTACACCACTATTTGAAGTAGCTTTTTGGAACCAATCACATATGTGCACCATTGGATATCCATGCACTCAAAAAAAAAAAATGTGCACTTTATTCATTTGCTGTATTTCTGTTTCCTCCTACTCTATTTTGCTATTCTTAAAAGCACTCAATTTTATTTATTCTGATAAATTTATTACTGCTTGGTCATAGCCTGATTAAATTGTAACTGTTATTTTAAGTATTTTGGTTTAAGCACTTGAGCTTCATACAGACTGTTTTACATTAAGGTTTGTGGTCTGCACTGCTGTAGCAGGACAGGTAGCTTACATCCTTCTAAGCTGGGAATTGCTGATTGAAGGCCCAGTGTCTGCTATTCTAAAAGTGTATTAGTTCTGTCTTAAGCACTTGGGCTTCAGGCCAGTTATTCTACATTAAGAAGGCTTGTGGTCTGCACTTTTGTGGTAGGAGAGGCTGGATTCTGCCCTTCTGAGCTGGGAATTTCTGGTCACAGGCTTATTGTGGCTGCTTATTTGAACTGTTTCTTTCTGAAATTGGTGTGCCTTGTTGCTGTAGCCTAGACCAGATTCAGGCCTGCTGAATCTAGCTTTGTTTGTATAACTTGAGGCACTGATCCAGGCCATCTTTTTTGGAGAAGGTTCCCCTGCACCCTAGTAAGCAGGGGTGTGGTTAGAACTTGTCTGATTGAAGACTGCTGGAACAGGGCTCAGTTTTGAGCTTTTTTCTGGTTAATTGGGTAACTTGTTTAAATCAGTTTGTCTGTTTGATATATATATATATATATATATATATATATATAAATTGCACTTTATTCATCTGCTTTTACTGTATACGTGTTTCTTCCTACTTTATTACTGGGGGCATTAACTACAACTTTGATCTGTGATATATAACTTTTAGTTATGTACTTACCATAACTTTAGATGTTTGGGATCCATCTCGCCTACATTCTGTACTGATGGGCTCGGAGCCGATCCCTCGGCTCCGACTCGGCACGCTATGCTATAGAGCGAAGCCTCTTATTGGCTGAGCTATTCTCTATCCCAGGATGCACCACCACTAATCCCCCAGATCTTGTTGTCCGCATTCATGCACACATACATAACTTGTTTATATAACATTGCCAGATGTTTCAAGATGAAACAATAGGATTCGGACCGTCCGATCTCTTCTGATCTCCAAGGAAGGGGGAAGGAGGGTGGGTTATTGGGAATGTAGGCGAGATGGATCCCAAACATCTAAAGTTATGGTAAGTACATAACTAAAAGATGTTATGTGATCCTATCTCGCCTACATTCTGTACTGATGGGACAGCGTCCCTAGCACCTAAATCCTGGGTGGCTCACTGGAAAACACTCCTGAGCACTGTGGAACCAAATGACGCTCGCCCCCGAGATGCCACATCCAATTTGTAGTGGGAAATGAAGGTGTGCGGGGAAGACCACGTAGCCGCAGCACAAATGTCACTAATGGCAAGCTTAGAATGGAATGCTATTGAAGTAGCCATAGCTCTTGTAGAGTGAGCTTTGACAGAGGTCGTAAGCTCTTTATTAGAAGAGGAATAAGCTTGACTAATACAGTCCCTGATCCATTTGGCAATAGTGACCTTTGTGACGGCTTTGCCCAATTTATTATCCGAAAAGGACACAAACAATTGATCTGTTTCCCTTGTTTGTTTGGTCCTATCTAAATAAAAATGCAATTGCCTGTGGACATCTAATGTGTGGAATATGTATTCTGCTTTGTTTGAGTACTTTGGAAAGAAAACTGGAAGTTCTAATGACTGTTGTAGACAAAAACTAGAACAAACTTTAGGGACAAAGGATGGATTTGGCCTGAGAGATACTCTATCTTTGTGAAAAACCAGGTACGGAGGTTTTACAGACAAAGCTTGAAGCTCTGAAACCCTTCTGGCAGAAGTAATGGCGACCAGAAAGGCAGTTTTCCACGACAGAAATTTCAAATCACATGTTGCTGCCGGTTCAAAGGGGGAGGAAGTTAAGGCACGTAACACCACATCGAGATCCCATGGAGGAGCAGGATGAGAAATCGGAGGTCATAAAAGCGCAGCACCTTTCATGAAGGTCTTACACAATCTGTTGCTCATTAAAGGTGGGTTTATAGATTTATGAAAATTGGAAATAGCCGCCAATTGAACCTTGATGGTAGAGACTGAAGAACCTTGATTGAATAGGGAAGTTAGAAATTTCAGGACTTCCGATACAGGAATAGTGATGGGATCCAGACCCCGGAGTTGAGCCCAAATAGCAAATCTCTTCCATTTGCTAGAATACAATTTCTTAGTGGCAGACTTGTGGGCCGAAGATAAGATATGTATGACTTCCGGGTCTAAGGTATGATTCTTGACTATAGTCGGAAGAGGAGGAGCCAAGCTGTTAATTTCAAGGTGTGGAGGGACTGGTGGAGTAGTCCCGACTGATGAACTAATAGGTCTGGGATCTGATCCAGGAACCATGGACCGTCCAGCGCATATTTCCGAAGATAGGGGAACCATACCTGACGAGGCCAGTAAGGAGCAACTAAGATCATTTTGCTCCCCAAGTGAGACGCCTTTTGGATCACTCTGGGAAGGAGGGGAACTGGGGGAAGCGTATAGCAAGCCGGTGGGCCAAGGATGGGCTAGTGCGTCCATAGGGCTCTCCCCCGGAGCCAGAGTGAGGGAGAAGAACTTTTTGCACTTCGCATTCAGCGGGGTTGTGAAGAGGTCGCAACAAGGAATTCCTCATTTGCAGAAAATCTGAGTTGCAACCATATTGTTCAGAGACCACTCGCGTGGAGAGAGGATAGTTCTGCTCAGTTTGTTGGCTATCACATTGGACTTGCCAGGGATATGAGTCGCCACTAGAAATCGTTTGGTCGACACTGCCCATTCCCAAACTCTCATGGCCTCTCTGCAAAGGGGGTAGGATCTGGTCCCTCCCTGCTTGTTCAGGTACCAGACTACTGACATGTTGTCGGAGTGAACGGCAATTACGCCCTGAGGGAGGTAATCGTGAAGGGCTTGTAGGGACAGAAACACCGCCCTCATTTCTAAAATGTTGATATGAAGGAGTCTCTCTTCTGAATGCCATTTGCCTTGGACTGACCTGCCCAGGGAATGCCCCCCCACCCCACCTGGGAGGCGTCCGTAGTCAAAGTGGCCACAGGAGGAGGTGGAACAAAGGGTCGTCCCTGATCCAGATTGGAGGGCACCAGCCACCAGCGAAGGTCCCGTTTGCAGGTGTCCGTGATCCATATGAGGTGACTGAGAGGGAGATCCTGAAAGGACCACTGTGTTGAAAGAAGCCACTGGAGAATTCTCATGTGCAACCTTGCTAGGGGAACTAGAAGAACCGTGGCGGACATAGATCCCAATAGCTGCAGGACCATTCTGGCTGGGGCTTTGGATCTGGGAAGTAAGGCTCGAACTTGAGCCTGTATGGTTTGTATCCTTTCTGTAGGAAGATAGACCCGCATTTGGTTTGAGTCTATCTCTACTCCGATGAATCTTATGCATTGAGATGGCAGCAACACAGACTTTGGCCAATTGAAGGTGATTCCAAGAGAAGTGCCCAGTGATATTGTGGCTTGTAGGCTCTGCAATAGTAGATGCTTGGAGGTGGCAGTTAGGAGCCAGTCGTCTAGATACGGAAACACCTGGAATCCTAGACTTCTCAGGTGAGCAGTCACGACCGCCAAACATTTGGTGAACACCCTGGGGGCTGTGGTGAGACCAAAGGGCAGCGAGCGGAACTGAAAATGACTGTCTCCTAGGCTGAAGCGCAGATGTCTCCTGGACGCTTGATGTACCATGATATGGTAATAAGCGTCCTTGAGATCTATGGAGCACATCCAAACAGCTTTCTCCAGCAGTGGGAGAATGGATTGTAGGGTGACCATTCGGAACTTGGACTTTTTGACTGAACGATTCAGAATGCTGAGATCCAAAATGGGCCTCAAGTCCCCGGTCTTTTTTGGCACCAAAAAGAATCTTGAGTAAGTCCCTAATCCGATCTGGTCTGCGGGGACCGGTTGGATGACTCCTTTTTGAAGCAGCTTTGAGACTTCTAAGGCTGCAATTTCCCGTTGACTGGGTGGTGGGTCCGGGATTTTCTTGGACGGAGGTGGGGAGTGAGAAAAGGGAATGACGTAACCTCCGGCGATAATTCGAAGCACCCATCGGTCCTGAATGATACCTTCCCAGGCTTTTAGGTGCCTCAAAAAACGACCCCCGACTGGCTCCGGAGCTGCACAGTCGGGCAATCCCTCAGGGATTGTGAAAGGCTGAAGAGCCACGAAAGGACTCGCGGTCTCCAGTGTTGCGGGGGCCTCTGCCGCCTCTGGGACGGCGTCTTCCAGAAGAATTTCCCCCTCCTCTGCCTCTAGAAGGGGGATCGTCCTGCTGTGAGGGATAAGACTTCTGAGATCTACGGAACCACATTTTCCCTCCTCTTTTAGCCTTGGGGTAAGGCCGAAAGGGAGTGGAAAATCGTGCCCCTACGGCAGTCCAAGTCTTACCTTCTTGCTCGCAGTGGGTCAATGTGTCCTTTACCTTGGGTCCAAACAAAGAGGACCCATCAAAGGGGGTGTCGGCAAAGGAAGACTTGAAGGCTTCTGCAAAATGACACAGGCGGAGCCAGGCTTGCCTCCGTAGAGCAATACCTGTACCCGCCGCTCTACTCGCCCCCTCGGCCGCATAAGAAATGAGCCTCATGGACGAGTTTGATATGGATGACAGCGTAGCCAACTGAGAGCCAACCGTCTGGGCCAGCTGCTCAGGTAGGTTACCCAAGAGGGTATCTGAAAGCTCCTTGATCAGATCCCTCTGAAACCTGGTGAAGTGCGTTAAATAGTTCAGGGATCTTAAGGTAAAGGCCGCTGAACTGAGGGTGCACTTACCATACCGATCCATGCTCCTAGACTCCTTATTAGGAGGATGGACGGACGTCGAAGCCTCTGCTACATCTTGTTGGGTAGCAGATGCCACCACCAAGGCATCTACAGCCACACCTTTTGTCAAAAACTCCTTCTCCGGGGGTGCTGACAGGAACTTATTTGGGCAAGCAGGCACCGGTTCGACAGAGTCTGGGTGTTCCCACGCCCTTCGACAGATCAAATCTAGGAGCTCGTCGAAGGGCGGAGACACCCAGGAGGCGGAGGGCTGAGCCCCGAAGGCCTTAAGGAACACCGACTCGTCAGCAGAAGGGGGTTTGGAATGCCAGCTGCCTCGTTGTTTGAGGGCTTCCAGGATGTCTGCAAAAGAGACTCATCGGGGGAGTCAACGTGCTTCCTCTTGCACAATCTTTTCCTTGGGGGTTCCTCCAAAGAAGCTTCAGAGGGACCTCCAGGAGGGGGGGAACCCCCAGTGGGGGTGACCTCAGGCCCCGGGGCTCTGCTGTCTAAGGACAGGGGGACTGCCAAAGACCCAGTCTCCGTATGCAGGGAAGGTGCTGGAGAGACCGTGGAGGTAGTCAAAGAAGATTTGGCTAACGCACTCCTCATGGCCCTGAAGGCCGGACCACCAGAATCCTGGGAAGGTCCAACCCCCGTGGCCACAACAGTAGATGGTACCCCCGCAGCCGACGCACCAAGAGGAAGGCTTGGGACCGAAAACATCAGTCCCGAAGCGTCCCCCCGGGGCTGACAGAGGAGGTCCGCATACCGAACTCCGACTCGAGAGCCGGGGTTGGAGTAAGGGTCGGGGCCGACCCGAAAACCTCCATCGGTTCCACCAGCACCGGCTCCAACGGTGCCGAGGCTGTTGGAGGAGGAACCATAACTACAGGGTGGACCATCGGCTCCGAAGCCGAATGGGCTGGAGCCGAAACTAACTTTTGGAACACAGGAGACTGGAAAAGTCTTAGGAGCACCCTGTCGATGTCCGAATCAGACATCTTGGAGGATCTAGATGAAACCGATCGGGTCCGAACTGATTTCTCCATCGGCTCCAAAGGACTGGGGGACCGGCTCTGAATGGACTCGACCAATATCGGTTCCGAGGGAGATCCCAAAACAATTTCCCTCGGTGCCGAGGAAGGTTTCGGCGCCGAAGGGGAAGAGTCTGAGCCGGCAACCCTCATCGGCTCCAAAATCAGTGGAGCCGATGAAGGTGACCCGCCTCTCGATGCCCTAGTCCTCGGCTCCGAAACCAGAGGAGTCGAGACTGGAGGCATCGAGGCAGACCGTTCCACCCTCGGCTCCGAAGTCTGTGGAGCCGATGGAGAAGCCTGCCTAGGTTTCTTAGCAGTCGGTTCCGACGGGCTGGTCGGAGCCGATGCTTTCTTCTTCTTGGTAGGAGAGGATGAGGAAGATAAGGCGTCCTCGAAGGAGGGTTTAATCAGCCCTTTCAGTGTTAATTTATTCTTCCTCTATTGGAGGACTCTAGATGAAAAGGCGTGACACACGCTACAGGACTCCTGTAGGTGCTTGGCGCCTAAACAATATACGCACGAGGAGTGGTCATCGGTTATAGACATCTTATAACCGCACCTCGTGCACTTTTTGAACCCCGAGGGTCTATGTTCTATTGACATAGTGCCTATCAAAAAACCTAAAACAGTGGAAAGGAGCACTAACTTGTCAGAACAAATGCTTTACCACAAAGGAAAAATTTAACTTTTAACTTTAACTTTAAACTTATAACTTTTTTTTTTTTTTTTTTTTTTTTAACGACACAATACAATGACAGAAAACACTAAAAAGGAGGGCCAAGACCCTCTAACTTAAACAGGTACTTGACCTGCTTGAAAAAATAAGAGAAACTAGCTGAAGAATAGGGGAAGGCCCCTCTAACTTAAACGGGAAACCTTTCCCTTAAACAAACACACAATTTACCTCAGAAATTTACTTCAAAAAAATGTACCAAAACACACTCGTACAACAACAATAGCTGTTAAAACAGCTTTTGGGTAAGAATAAGGAATTTCCTGACAGGAAACTTTAGAAAAAAAAGTACTTAGCTCAGCCAAGTTTGAGAGCACATCCTAGCTTGTAAGCGGCAAACGAGATCTGGGGGATTAGTGGTGGTGCATCCTGGGATAGAGAATAGCTCAGCCAATAAGAGGCTTCGCTCTATAGATAGCGTGCCAAGTCGGAGCCGAGGGACCGGCTCCGAGCCCATCAGTGCAGAATGCAGGCGAGATAGGATCACATAACATTAATAATTATCCTTTTTCTGTGCTTTTAAACTGTTTTTTTTTTTTAGTGTATCTGCTTTATTTTCTGAAAAAAAAATATATATATATACTTGTTTCCCGCCTTTCTAAGCTAGTATAGTCCAGTTTTCAGGTTAGTGCTGAATTCAGGGCTGTGTTACAAATCTCTGTGTTTGCCCATACCTTACTTGGATAGAAGGAAGTTTTTCTGTTCACCTGTGAGACAGGGGAACTTTGAGCAGCCTATCTGTCCCTGGAAGAGTGGTTTCAGCCCAGAAATTAGTAGTTTATTGGCCATTTTGGGCTAATTTCTCTTTCATTTCCCTGCTATAAATACCATATTCACCCGGTTTTGCACACCGGGCAGCACCAATTAGTTAGGGTAAAATTATTCCCGGCTCCACAGAGTCTCCTCTTCAATTTTTCCCTTGGAACTAGACAAACTTTCAACTAAAGCACTCAAGCCATTCATTTCTCAGCCCGAAACTTGCTTAAAACTTATAGCAAGCACTTATAAACCCTAGGACTAGACCCTCCTGTACTGTACAGAAGGACAAGGCTCTCTATTCGACCTTACCAGCTATCCAGTAAAACAGTTCACTGTACCTATCCAGGCATGTCCAAAGGGCAGTTTCAAGCATACTCTCCAGTCCAACTGGTAAATCTTGGCATTTTGAGGCAATGTTACAACTGCCTCATGTACATAGGCAACCCCATCCTCCTACCACCAAACACTAATACATGTGAGAGAAGCAGTTATACAGCCAAACTAGAGGCTAAGCTCTCTCAACCCAAGACTGGATCAGACAGTCAAGAGGAGAAGGGAAATACTTGCATCACACCACCAGTCTTACATAGACCCATTAAACCAGCACCGGCAAAAAACACACAAATACACAAAAAAATGTACTCTTCAAGAAAAATCTTGATGATTGGATGAGAAATAGGAAATTCACCCCAGGGATCACCTCTGTGGCTTTGCTCGACAGTGGCTCAGGAAAATAATTTTCTTGGGTAGCAAAAGCCAGGGTACCTTTTTGGCTGGGCTTGTATAGGCCACAGGGCCAATAGCCTAGTACCTACCTATGAACCTAAAACATACTCGGAGGCTCTAAATAAAAATCTGCAAAACCAACAGAGACCTCCAAAGCAAACATCCAAGCAACCTCCACCCCCTCCAACACAAATCATGAAACACATACTTCACAAAACCAGTGTGCCATGCAATCACAGCCCTTAAGGCAAAATAACATACCCAACATACTAGTAATAGGTGACTCTATAGTCAGGCACACTGACGTCCCACTCACTAGGCTGAATAAGGAGAAGGTTACTGTTAGCTGCATGTCAGGTTGCCAGGATCCGCCACATAACACAAGCACTCACGTCACTCCAGAACAAGTACAAATATGACTCTGTCATTGTCCATGTTGGTGTGAATGACCTGAGCCGTACCTCCCTGGACTACATGAAGAGAGACATGGAAAAGCTCTCTGATCATGTAGCCCAGGCCGGTATGACCCTGACCCTAAGCAACATCTTGGCCTCACCAAGAATGATACCAGGGCTATTGGCCCTGTGTCATTTAAAGGGGTCCAGTGTCTATCCACCTGGGATGACATGCTCGACAAGCCACACTGCTTCACTAGAGATGGCTTGCACCTGTCACCCTTAGGCTTTTGAATATTTGCCAAGGCTCTTGCCACCCCATAGTGCCTTTGTTAAGCAAGGCACAAAAGACAAACCCACCGCCGTAAATAGCACAAGTAATAAAAAAGTGAGGGTAATGCTACTCAGTGCCAGAAGTCTAAACCTCAAAATGCATGCACTCGAGGCACTCCTCAGTATGGAGAAAATCGATATATGTGTAGTAACAGAAAACTGGCTGAAGGCTCCAGAGAGCACCCCAGCACTACCAGGCTACAACTCATACCATACATTTCGGCCACAGAACCCAAACCGAAATACAAAAGGCAGGGGTGTATCCATATTCATCAAGGATACCCACACCTCCAGGTTAGTGGCACAGCACAATGCTTCAGAGATCATCCAAGTGCAACTAACAATGGGCAAAACTGCAATTCAAATTGTAACTTGCTACAGATCACCCACCATGTCCCAGGACCCCCATTCCACATTTCTGGAAACATAAAGGTCCTACCAAACACCCTAATATTGGGTGATTTCAATTATCCAAACATTAACTGGGAGAACTACACAAGTACTAACTCCCTTGCCCAACCTTTCCTAGAATTTATAAACTCAAACGCCCTGGTTCAACTGGTCAACACTCTCACCAGAGGTGACAACATACTGGACCTGGTCATCACCAACATGGGTGACCGGTGTTCCATACCAGAGGTCAACCCCTCGCTGGTTAGATCTGACCATAAACAAATCAGTTTGGATATCCATATTCCGCCCCCACCCCTGGACAAGAAAGCCACCATGAAAAACTTTTCAAAAGCAAACTTCACGTTACTTAAGACCGAGGTGGAAAGTTTCAAAGCCCCCATGCTGAAGGATAACACTGTCCAAGCTGCAAAATCCTTTACTAATGCATTCTACGGGCAGCTACAAGAATGCATGGATCGTGCCATTCCAAGCAAAACCAAGACTCACTCCTCCAAGAAAAGAAAACCAGTCTGGTGGACTCCTGCCATAAACAAGCTATACAACAGAAGGAGAAAACTAGTACAGAAGAGAGTAAAATCCCAAGAAGGGAAGACATCCCTAATCAGTATCAGCAAGAAACTACGATCCCTCATAAAATCATCTAAGGCGAGCTTTGAAAGAAAAATTGCCAAGGACTCCAAAGATAACCACAAGGCATTCTTTAGCTATGTGAAGAATCTAAGTGACAAAGCTCAGATCTGCTCTTAGTGCAGAATGGCACAAAATACACTGAACCGACTAATATTGCCAACATCCTGGCAGACAGGTTCATTACATACTTCACCCCCCTCTCACCCCCAAAAGGGCCCATAACCATACCAGAAGAATGTAGAGTCCCTGAAATCACAGACAGTCAGGTTAAAACAGCCCTCTCCAAAGCCAAAAACTCAGCATCAATGGGACCAGACGGTGTCCCAGGCTGTGTCCTATATGAGCTCAAAGATGAACTAACCCCTCACCTAAACACACAGTTCAAACTCGGCCTCTCCACAGGCTACATACCCATAGAGTGGTGCACAGCAACGGTTATTTTGCTCCACAAAGGTGGAGCCACAACAGACCTCGGGAACTATTGCCCTATAAGCCTGACTAGCTTGGTCTGCAAGGTTCATAGGTAGGTACTAGGCTATTGGCCCTAGGGCCTATAGAAACCTAGCCAAATGGTACCCTGGATTTTGCCACCCTAGAAAATTATTTTCCTGTGCCAATAAAACTCTTGTTAGTCACTAGTTTAATACTACAACTACCTTTTTCTAACCTGCTAACTTTCCTTTCCTTACTATTGCTAACACTCCGGAACCTCCATCTCCCTCCTACTATTCCTAACAACTTTACACCATGCCAGCTCATATACCTCCAGCTTCCACTCTCTACTCCTTATCATACTCCCACACAAAACCATCTCCTCCCTCACACAAATAATCTTTTCCATCTCCTCCTCTCTGTTTCAGATCAGCCCTCTGCACCTTTTTAATCCTAAAAATTAATTCCCACTACTGCTAAAGACACTTACTCAAAAGCAATGACACACCACCACCAAAGAGTAGGGTTCCAGCTCCCTAATTGATCAACTCATTTCTTAAAATGTTCCCTCTTAATGAAAGAATATTGGCCTTTTGATTTGCAAAACTTTTTAAAATGATTCCACGTATTGCATTTGTGGCATTGTTGACCATAAGTTAAACATTTCTCTTTTTAGATTCATGGCCTCCACGACAATTACAGCAGCTGGCAATGAAACTGGGTTGGGGCACATGCTTTGAATTTGCTGGCTCACTCTTGTACTTCACTGAGATTGTGCAAACTCTGGAATTTGCTAGAGACCTCTGGAGTTTACCAGTGGGTAGCAGGAGCTACAGTTGCTGCCATGTGCTTGGGCTTGTTTCTTTTAACTACATACTGCATACTATCAACATGAGCTTTATTACTGTGCCTTTTGCAGCTATTCTCGTTTGTAAGCATATTTGTGTGATTTTCTGTGATCCTGTATATCTGACAAATCTCAATGGCCTTATTCAAAGTTAAATCACTGTCATGAAGCAAATTCTTTCTCACAGCATCCTCTTTTATACCACAGACAAATCTGTCCTTTATCAACTCATCCCTTAAAATCACCATATTTGCATGTTTTAGAGTTTATTTTGCAGGTCAGTTATATATGCTGCAAAAGCTTCACCACGCAACTGATCAATTGTATAAAATAAGTGCCTTTCCATTGTAATATCTGTCTGGGGGTTACACATTTTACTGAATTTACGTTTCAAGCACTCTGGGTTCTCCCTTGACTCAGCCGGTACAACAACAGGACTGTTTTCCCCTTCTGTATAGATAGCAGGTGCATATACAAATAAACGTTCCCTTTCTTTGACTTCTGACCCAGCTAAATTAAGCAGAATAAATGCCTTTGTACAGTCATCTTTATTAGAAAATGCAGCCTGTATGAATATATTGTACTCTTGCTCAAACACTCCATTTCTCTGCAATATTACTATCAAACACAAGTGCGCCAGGTTTTCAAAATCCATCTGCCATGCCCACAAACTATGCATAGAGAGACTGAAAATATGGCCCTTACAATTATGTATGAACAAACTGTTCTGTGAGCTTGTAATAACATTTAAATACACAAACACTTCGAAATACTGTACTGCGCGAAAAATGCTCTGAAATACTGTACTTTGCAAAATATGCTCTGAAATATTGTACTTTGTGAAATATGCTCTGAAATGGCTGTATTTTGCAAAATATCTTTATTGTAATACTGCACAAACATGCAAACACTTTATACACTTATAACTTGGATATCTTTGATTAATACGAAAAATACGTGCTTAATGAAAATGTGGTCACCTCTTATTTTATTCGTTTTATGCAATTCGGACTTTACTTCAATTTCCGTAGCAATTTGAATATTTTATCATTATCAGACGTAACGGTTTATGCAAATATCATTAACAGCGTTCTGTATGCCTCATTTCATATTTTGCTCAGCGCTGTTTCTTATTTGCAAGTTTTAACATCTGAAATTAGTTTCTAACCTGTTTTGTGAAGCATACATACAGTAGGGATGATTCACTTCTCTATATTCCTCCAGGTTCAATCAAATGCCTCTAGAACTCAAACTGAAGAATACAGATTTCATTCTGGCTCAAGTTATTTTAGACATACCGCTTCTGACACCATGTCCTTAAGACATGCCACTTCTGACACCATGTTGCTCATCCTTCTCTAACATAGATGACAAGCAGGTGGAGTATTTCCTTTAGATGCTTTAATATACAGAAATACATCGGGATGGACAGCATCATCATAAAATACAAACAAACTGGTTAGACAGCCCTTATATACATACATGCTTAAATCACAACAGCTTACTACAAAATGGCAGTCAGGCTCAGGCATGCTCAGTACTTATACACTTGTGCAAGCCCTTGGACAGCTTCTTAAAAGGTATATATATATATATATATATATATATATATATACATATTCATATATATATATATATATATACACACATATACATAATAAACATACACACACATTGATCTACATTAGATTCCTCTTCCTGTGATCCATAGTCCAAAGGAGAGGGAATCTAAGTGTAAGCAAGGGATTGCTCATCCAAATCCACCTCCTCCTCAGAGGAATCTTTTTCCCTGGGTCTTTTTAGGGGAGTAGAGGACTGGGGGGGGTGAAACAGAAACTCCCTGAGGAGGTTTCAATGTAATCAAAGCACTAAAAAAGCACTGAGCAAAGGCCTATTTACTCTGAGCCTTAGAAGCATTATGCTTAAATCTTTTTTTTTCTTCATTGGGACATCCACCTTATAACATTTGGAAGTCTCTGACCCAGGACAGCATTCAATAATAGTTGTAGGAGCTTCTTCTCTGACTAATATTTGAGGAACACTCCTAGGCCCCTCAGAAATAATCAGTCGTGGTTCCCCCTGAATGTCCAAAACAGACATCTGCAATGCCTCCTCAGACGTACTTAAAGTTTGATCCCTGCCAGCTTCCAACCAGGTTGCATCAGAAGAATCCAACGATAAAGCCAGGTAAACCTCTGGGAAGTGCCTTAGGAGAGACATCCGGCGAAGGCTGAACACAGATGATTCCGGCCTAGGCTTCTTGGCCTTCTTCACTGACAGCTGTCTCTCGGAGCAGGAAGTTTCCTCCACTGCATCTTTCAGAAGAACCTTAAAACTCTGGTCTTCATGATACAGTGCCAAAGAAGAGAGTCTACTACAGAGGTTTTAAATACAAAGGCCTAACAGATGGAATAGGACGTATGGTCGCTCAAGATGCCAAGGCAAAACAGATGGGGGTCTTTATGGGGAATCTACCACACTGGCATTTAACCTTCCTGGATGACATAAAACCCTACAAGCAACAATAAAATAAAAAGAGTTTAAAAAAAAAAAAAAAAACAGCTGGGCACTTAATCTGCAACAGCTTGATGAGCTAGCAATGAAACAGACATTCAGACCAACGATCAAGCAACAGTCTTCAGACTAAGGGAAAAGAAGTTCTAAGAATGGTACATCCAGACTTCACCATCATACTCTACACTATGCGAGGGGCATACATGTGACCTATGGCATACCTTAAAGAAAAGGCTTTGGATCCCTAAGGTAATGAATACTGCAACAGTGAAATGGAAAGACATCTGTTACGAATGCATATTTCCGCATATTTCGGGACTCTCCAGTTACCAAAATAAGTTAGTCTTTAAACACTGTACATATCTGTAGTGGCAAACCTGATCCAGAAGTGCTACCCCATTTTGATTCTTAATAGTATATCTCCTCATCTACTGTAATGTCTTGCAAGAAGCAGTTCTCCTAATCCTGTTTCAATTTTTTTAACAGCAGCTTGCTTATGAAGTCCATCTTTTCATTTGTTCTATCCTCTCAAGCCACCTCTGCGTCATATAATTCTTAATAAAAATGGATAAATACTGGGAAGTTTTGTTAAAGTTTATCACAAACTCTCCCTGCCCTTCGGTCTATAATCTTGCATATAGTTTTGTACCATCTTCTGCTGTCTCAACCTTGGAATGTTAAAACATTTAGCTCTAACAGTTTTAGTGGGGTCTACTTTGTAACCCAGCATTTTATCTTTATATTTTATTTATATTATATTGTAAATCCAGCATTGTTATTTCACCCCTTTCCTCTTGTGAATCACTTTTACATGCTTTCATTAGCTCTGGATGTAAAATGGCCACTTTTGAAATACAAGGACTTCTCATTTACAACATTCCTCAGAGCTTCCATATATGTATCCCATAATTTTACTATCTACTATACTCCTACTGTCCAAAAACAACTCCAATCTGCTTTTAATGTGTTCTCTTCAATAAAAATACAGGTTAAAAATGCCAATTTCTCCTGAAACTTTCCTTGTCAATATACCATCTCAGGAGAAATAGAGGGTCAGCTGATAAAGAATTATGCTATGTATGCAAGCTCTCAATAAGACATGTTTATATTACTGTAGGGTACATGGGACATTGCACACAGGCACCAGTCAGATGTACGCCATTGTACCATTCTCAGAAATGAATGGCCCAGGAGGAATGTCAGACTAAGGATATAAAAGGTCAGTACAACCAAACAAAGCAGTGAAGAGAATCATCATGGAACTAATTAACAGAGACATTGGGAACCTCCAAGCACTGGACCCTACCTAGTTTGGCTTTGTTAAGGGCAGATCATGCCTCCTAAACCTGGTGGACTTCTTTGAGACAGTTACCAAGGCTATAGATGAGGGAAAGGTGGTACACACAGCCTACCTAGACCTCGCTAAGGCCTTCGACACCATTCCCCATTCTGGTATTATAGACAAGCTCACCAGCCTGAACATAAACCCCTATCTCACAAGATGGGATGCCAACTGGCTCACAGACAGAACCCACATGATGAGAAGTGCGGGAGCTAGGTCCATCTCTAAACCGGTTACAAGTGGTGTTCCCCAGGGCTCAGTCCTAGGACCCCTCCTGTTCGGCATATAATTCTTAGAGGTACAGGCAAGCACAGGAGGACTATGGCTGACCAAGTTCACAGACGACTGCAAACTAGGGGCTATAATTGACTCTCCGGCTGACACAGACATCCTCCAAAAGGGTCTCACTGAGACAGATACCTGGTGTCAAAATCATGGCCTCAAGCTAAATGCCAAAAAGTGCATAGTCATCCCCTTTGGAAAAAACAAAGTACCCACAAACTACCACATAGATTGTAGTCCCCTAAATACAGAAGATGTAATAAGGGATCTGGGGACCTAAGTAGATAGTAATCTCACCTTTGATAATCACATTGCCAAAGTGGTTAGAAAATCCTTCTACGTGGCCCACCTAATCACAAAAGGGTTCGCATCCAGATCAAAAGAGGTCATTGTGCCCCCTACTCATCACTCATCAGACCCATCTTAGAGTACAATGCCCCATTTGGGATGTACCTTACAAGACACCTGCAACAGCTGGAAAGACCACAGAAGTACCTCACCAAGAGGATCAATGGCCTCAAACAGATGCCCTATGCAGCTCGACTGAAGAAACTCCAGTTGTACTCGGTTGCATACCACCTACTCAGAGGTGATCTCTGCCTGACATACAAGGCTATGTCCATCCCAGAATTGATGGACATGCTCCACCTAAAGAAAACCTTATCCCCTCGAGCCACACACTCTAGGTATCTAAACCTCACCACAACAATAAATAGGATGTGTTGGAGGGATAGATTCCTGTCCCAGAGACTTCCCATGCTTTGGAACAAGATCCCAATCTACATTAGGCAGAGCTCCTCGCGAATGCTCTTCAAAAGAAACCTTGACGAGTGGATGGGAAACAGAAAGTTTACCTCGGGGGATCACTTCAGTGACTCTGCTGGACAGAGGCACAGGGAACTAATCTAAGGGGACAGTGAAAGCCAACACATTCTGGCTAGGCTTATAAATGCCTTTGGGCAGATAGCCTAGTACCCACCTATGAACCTATAGGAGGTTGAGGCTGGTGCTTGGAAAGAAGCAACTGTTTTTACATGATGTGCTACGTTATATGCTTGGAACAGAACCATGTTGAGGATATTAGGGCTAGAATGATGAGTTGTTTACCTTCATCACCAAAACGTAGATGCCTTGCTGACAGGGAGGAGGTATTTCTTTGACTGCTTCAAAAGAGAAATGATTTCACCCCTAAAGGTTTTGTGAAACTTGTTGCTAAACATTGCAGCTTTTAAGATATTTATGTACATCTTGTACATATAATTTCAACAATTCATCTTTGTCAAATGTGTCATTAGTTAAACAGTTCTATATGACCGGACAACTGTTAATGGAAAAGCAGCAAGATTTTATATGGAATATGTTGAGAGTATAGTACTATTGCAGTGTTTTGGTTTCTTGTTCAAGGAGACTACGGGGATATTTCACTGTCACATGGGAATATTGCTGTGTTTCTGTAATGCAATTTACAACTTATGATGTAATGGTTTGCACAGCTTGGGACTATCGGTTCACAGTTTGCAGGACTTCAGCAAGTAAAAACAAAAAAAAAAAGTCGACATTAACTACAACATGGACATTTAGAATTTTTGTGTCGATCTTATTACCTACTTAATATGCATGACGTCGATCTTATGCATCGGCGTTTTCAAAGTTCGTACATTTGATTTTCATTTTTTTTATAGTAAACCTAAATATATATATATATATATATATATATATATATATATATATATCTACACACACACAGTAGGTGTGTGTGAGTATATTGCATATATATATATATATATAAAGGTCCTCATGCTCCCCTACTAAAGTCACTTCACCCCATAAACACACATCATGGCATTTTTTACATTAAGAAATTGAGTCAAATTAGCTGAAGATAAATTACATTTTCCAGACTAAATGAGATCATTGCAATAACAGTATGGGACACATTTCTTAATACCAAAGACAAAAAACATAAAAATGTCAGCAAATGACTTCTATGACTCTTTTTGCATTAACATATTAATGCCAAAATGTTACAAGCATATAGGGAAATTTAAAGCAATCTCTTACAAATGAACAAATAAAATTGACATATTATAGAGGAAAAAAGAGGTGCTGCTTGGCATTCAAAAAAAAATCAAAACCATGTTATTTACTTAAAAAGCTCAGACTATGAAATTACCTGTCTTCTAAATACTCATGGATAAATGAGAGACTCATCCATACAAAAAAAAACATCACCTTGCATTACTTTTTGTTATGTTTTCTTTCCTGGTATTTGTTGATCAGATAATCCACCATTATCATTGTGGTCTTTTCACTTCCTTATGAAGCAAAAGTTGATCACTGTGAGGGGTCAACCAGGCAGACAAGTTTTCAAAGGATGGGTATCCAGTGGGCAGACTGTTGTGGCATCACTCACACACACAGATGACAAAGCCCCTCAGCAGTCTTGTATCCTTTATCAGTTGACTTGTCCTAGCAGGTGCTGGGGATTCAGTGACAGGACAAGGCCCCTCTCACCTTCCAGGGAAAGATAAGCAGGTAGTACTTTGCTATACCCCTCATTCCCTCCTTCTCAATCTGGCTCCTTTAAAGCTCGGGCCAATAATCAAACCTAGGTCATCTGGATCATAGTTAGGTCCCTATATTTCTATGCAACAGATAAAGCCCTGCCTTACCACTGGCATCTTCAGGTTCTTTTTCTTGCCAGGGCACATAGGACATGTGAAAAGTACAAAATATATGACATATGCAATACCTCACTCATAATCTACTGTTAAAAATGAAAGATCCTTTCCCTACAAGAAAAAAATGAATTCCAAAATCTTACAATTGCTGTCAATGTTCACAACATAGAAAAACTGCTATTTTCTCAGGCTCAAGGATTGTGGTTTGGATGATTTTAATATACTATAGTGTAACAAGTCAAGGGTGTAGCTACCGGACTTCCAAGATGGCTGCACCTTGAGTAACAGCTTGACTGTAGCTCTCCCAGTGTAAAAACAGAAACTTAACAGAGAAGGCCAGTAGAATTTTGTGTATACAGGTAAATTACAGTAATTGGCTAGTAAGTGTACTGCCTGGATGCCAGGAAAAAAGAAATACAGAGCACTTGGAAAAAATCAGCTACAAAAAGAGAGGAAGAAGCACTGACTGGGGGAATGTTGTGCAGCCTTTCAGCAAAAAGCAATGCAACCTCCAAACATGACTTCCAATAACCTACAGGGAGATATAAGACAACTGCACATGGACCTGGTTAAAATAAACAAAACAGTGATGGAATATATCAACACAAACAACAAAAGGCTGGAAAACAATGAAAGAAGCTTTAAACACATATTCAAATGATGTGACAAAACTGCAAAAAACAGAGGTAGAAATGAAGAAAAAGATGGATAAATATGAGAATGCTCAGGAAGAGATGTTTAAAGAAATAATAGAATTAGAGAACAGAAGATGTAGGGAAAACCTAAAATTTGCAGCTATACCAGAGAAGCTAGAGAGAACATACTGCATTAATTTTATGAAAGCACAGATAAGCAAATGGACTGGTATTCCACACCATGAATTCTTAGTTGAAAGGGCACATCATGTGTACGCTCCAAACCCTGCTATGAGACAGCAATCTAGACATTTAATAGTAAAGATTCAATCCTACCAGCAGAAGGAGTTGATTCTGACAAAATTGTGGTAGAAGGACAGAGACAGCAGAGTTTTTGTGGAGAATGATTACTCATTCTACACCGGGCAGAAGAGGAACAAATTCATTCCACTATTCAGGGAATGTCGAGACGCAGGTTTAAGATTCAAACTGCTGTACCCTGTTGTCTTCAAGGTATTCTTCCCTGGAGGGACAAAATCATTTTTTTGTTGAAGTACATGCTAAGGAGGAAATACAAAAGTTTGTCCAACAAAAGGTGAGCTGTGAAAAAGAAGAGATTCTACTTCTTGTTCTTCTGGTAATAAAGACCACAGAGAGACTATAAATGTGAAACCTTTTCCACTGTTTCAATGGAAAATGTTAGAAGGAAGGGACCATGAGAGGTGACTAGAAGACTCGAGAGTACAGTGGAAATGAAGCAGAGACAATATTTGGGAGATGGAGATGACCAGTAACAATGTGGGATTACAGTCAATATTTATATTTGTAAAATATGACAGAACAAGAAAATCTGGAAATATTGGACTTTTTTTTTTTCAGAATTTGTTGGACTTGTGGGGGGACTCAAATATATGCCTTACTTCATGTCATTAATGTTTAGAAAATAAAATGTACTTAATAGTGCTATTTTATGGTATGTGGATTTCTTTGTATGCTATAAAGTAAAGTTTTCTCTGTTATTTTTAAGTGTAATGGGGATTGTAAATAGGTGCTGTTGTTCTTTTTTCCCCTCTCTCCCTTCTGCCTTTCTTCTTGTTCAGTTTTAAGAAATGTAGGCACTGCAATGTAAAAGAAAAAAGATCTGGTTAAAAGAGCATAACAAAAGAAAAACTAGTGTGCTTTTTCTTATTCTTGTATGCTTGAATGACTAGATTAAGGACCTTAGATTGATTTAGTAACAAGTTTTAAGAGAAAGCAAGTAAATGAAAAAAAATATTGATTATTATGATGCTTTTATCTAGCAAATGAATGTATGCTTAGTAGCAATTCTGTATCTGGCCTTCATGTTTCCATGTAAGCAAGCTGATAAAGAGGAAATTGACTGTCTGGTTCTCATGTGTCCATGGAGACAAACTGATAAAGAAAAATTGGTTCCAGTCTGGTGGAGAGTTCCTGGCTGGGAAAAAAAGAAAAGATAAACTGACTAGGAGATAATGTTTTCTGAAAGCATTCAGGGGTTTTCCCAGCTGGGAGAACTTTACTGATGAGACAAAAAACAGTTAACACTTAGTAGAAGCACAGGCTGCACCATGCGTCTTACCATGGATAACCCTTCTTTTAGGTTAACTCAAGTCTATTAGTGTGGCTGTCAGTTTGGGAAATTTGTTCCTATTAGGAGGGTAAAACTTCAATATTTGAAGATGCATATAGTTTTGTGCGTTAGTATTAAATTTATAGCTTTTTTGGGGGGATACTGGGATTTTTTTTTGTATGAGGGCTTTCAATAAAACAAAAAAATTTGTAAGATGTGACATGGGCTCAAATGAATATGACAAGAAAGAACTATATAAAAGTTCAACCTGCCAAACAGTGTATGCATGTAACACAAAAGCTGGAACTAGACATTTAATAAAAAAAAGTGTTATACATAAAAGGTGGGAATAATAACTTTTTAATAAAATGATGCTTTATATAATGTCTTTAAATGTCAATGGTCTCATAGAGTAATAATAAAAAAAAAGAATAGTGAACTTTATTAAAAATGCAGAGTGCATCCACGGTGGTGGTGCTGCGGTAGCGTTGTTGCCTCACAGTAAGACGCTGTCCAGTTTGATTCTCAGCTAGACAGTCTTCTGCATGGAGACATGCGTGAATGGGTGTACCTTCGTTGAAGGTTGTGCATCAGGGCTGGCAACTCGGCATGTAAAAATCAACTGACAATCATTAGCGGACCGGAGTTCTGCTGTGGCGACCCCTAACCGGGAAAAGCCAAAAGACACAACAACTACATTAAAAATGCAGACTGCAAACAGTTATGTTGAACTGAACATGTGAATTTGATAAAGGTTTTCAGGATGGTTATTCAGTGGAATATCTGGGACAAAAGAAAAGTACCTATACTAATTGCAAGAGGAGCTCCAATAGTGATAGAAGAGGATAAAAAAGATAATAATGTCAGATTTTTTTAGCGATAAGGTGCTAATAGCAAGGGAGGAGGATTACACTCCACCTAAAACTGCTATAATGAAGCTTAAGAAAATTCTGGGAAAATAATCACTTTTCAGTAAGGAATATTACTTGTAGGTGGGGAGTGGAATTTGATTTGCAGCAGTAAAGATGTGTTTGGGTGGCCCAGAAGGGAAAGTATAACAAAGGAGGGCAGATTTTCTAATAAATTTATGAAAATATTTGGCATGGAAGATGTGAATTCAGTAATAGGAGTTTGGAGTTAATTTACATATTATTCCCCAAGATATAAAATCTGGGCTAGACGAGACAGGTTTCACAGGAACATGTGCATTTAATTGAAGGCCTTGATATGCACCCAATAGCTAGTAATGAAATACAAATGAGATACTGGCACTTTCCCATCTATCTGTTGAAAAGAGAGGAATTTTCCTATCTGTTGAAGAGAGAGGAATTTAAGGAATAAGATGAGGATAGAAATTACTTCTGAAAATATACTAGGGAGTGGGGTAAAGCTATGGTGGAGTTTAAAAATAGGGTGGAAATGAGTGAGAACTATGATTAGGAAGTAATAAGAATTATTTAGAGTGACTGACAATGTTAAAGTATTGCAGAATATGGGGAATCACAAAGAACAAGATGAGGAGCAACCGCAGAATGCCAAGCAGAAAATAAGGGATAACCTCTATAATATACACAAATTTAGAAAGATGCTTTTAAGCAACTGTTTTTTGATAATAACACTAGAGCACAAAAACTTTTAGCAGAATGACTCAGGCAACAGAAAGTAGAAAGGGCTGTCATCAAGCTTAGAGAGCTTATAACAAGGAAAGTAACAAGAGATCTTGTAGAGATATTAAAAATATTTAGGAAATTATATGAAAGTTTATATAAAGCAGAGAAATATGGAAATCAAGAAAAAATACAAATGGAAATGTTTATGGAAGAATTAAATATGCTAAGGTTAGAGGTAGATGAAACTCAATTACTAACAATTAGGATAGGAGGAGTTGAGATAAAAATTGTGATGTATAACCAATCTACAGGAAAGTCTCCAGGAATCGATGGTACTCCTGTGGAACTTTGGAAGCTAGGAGGGAAAAAACTCAAAGATATGGAAGGTTTTGTTTAACAGTATTTTAAAAGGAGAAGTACCAACATCCTGGAAGAAAGCAGAGGTAGCTGTAATACCTAAAGAGGTTAAAGTTCTAAGAGATCCAGCTTCACACAGGCCCATTTCAATACTAAACCATGATTATAAAGTGTTCGTGTCTATAATCACTAAATGAATGGCAAAAGTAATGCCAAAATTGATAGATATGGATCAATCTGGTTCTGTGGAAAGGAAGCAAACATTTGACAACATTAACAGAACGTTGTTGTTGGTGAGTCTTGATGCAGAGAAAGCATTTGACAGAGTGAGCTGGGACTTTATGAACAGAGCAATGGAAGCATTTGAGTTTCCTGAAAAAATATAAGGTTGATTAGGAGGATATATGAGCAATCAGAGGTTAAAATTAAAGTGGGTGGGGTCCTCTCTGATAATTTCTGCTTGAACAGAAGAACCAGGCAGGGGCATCCTCTTTCCCTTTGTTATTTACATTATTTCTTGGCAAAAAAATTAAAATAAGGAACTCAGAAATTCAAGGATATAATTGGTATTTTAGTCTAGAAAAGCTGGCTCTATTTACATATATTATTTTATACCTGACAAAACCAGAAAGAGACATTACAGTGTTGTGCAACATTTTGAGACAGCTTCATATCTTTTTGGGATATAAAATGAAGCTAAAACAAATGCAAGGGATATAAATGATGTACCCATACATGAATTGGTTCAGCAATATCCATATTTATGGCGACATGATAAAATGAAGTATTTAGGAGTATGGATTAAAAAAGATTCTGGTGTGGCAGTTAAGGATATTTGGGAAGAGACGAAACAAAAGATAATGCAAAAACTGAGAAAATGGAAGCTTTGTTATATGGATATGGATAGTAAGATGCAAGTAGTTAAAATGATTTTAGTCCCATTATTTTTATACACAAGTCAGGCATATTTTTATCAACCAGTGGATAAGTTGTAGATAGCAATTAATCTGAACGACTTTATCTGGGAGGGGAAGACAGCACAAGTCAAGTGGGATAAGCTGCTTCTTCCAGCAGAACAGGGTGGATTAGGATTATCCAATTTTAAGGGGTATTTCAGAGCTACACAGTTAAGACTCCTATACATAGCATAACCAGAAAAGTATAATTCAACATGGAAAGGGATGATGATGAAATAGGGGGAAGATCAAGAAACAAAAAGAGACTAGGATTTTAGATGCTGGCCTCTAAGGGAATAACTATAATCCTACAGAATAGTGTATCTATAAAGTAGCAAAAAGTATCCTAAGAACTAAGCAAACAAAGAAATGGAGAACGGAGATTCTGCTGCTAGGGATGACTGCAGTGAGCGATAAAGACAACAGGTGAGAGGGAACTGGAATTTATTGGAAATAACTGGCAAAGGAACCAAGGTATCAGGAGCAAATAGAGAGGGAAAGATGATAAACTGGGAAGACACAAATAATTTATTTGGACTGCAGGTTAGATATTGCCTTCTCTATCAAGGATTGGTAGAGTATAGGCAAACAGAAAGAAATAGGGGGGTCCTAAATGAAAGACCAGCACTAGTAGAGTTGTTAGTAGAATCTAGAACAGAAGCTGTCATTAAAAAAAGAATAAATAATAGATCATATAAAATATTGCACGATAACTATAAGAATCAGAGAAGGTTTAGAAAGGATTGGGAAGAGAGACTGGGTAAGCAATTCACAAAGAAGTAATGTGAGAATATATGTATGTCTCCCACATATGCAACAAAATCTAGATGATTTAGGATTTTTGTTTGGAAATGTTTACACAGATATTTTTTATACCCCAAGTAGACTCCAGATAATTTTTCCTCAAGTAGACAGCAAATGTTGGAGGTGTGATGGGAAGAAAGAGGTACTTATGAACATATTTTCTGGGAGTGCGGTGGGTTGACAGACTTTAAGGATACCCTGCAGGATGCAATGTCAGAGATGCTGGGCAGGCACATTGGTGTGATAAGGGAGATGATTTTTCTAAGCTGTAATACAGAATCAGAATTACCTAGACATGATAAGGCCTTGCTGTGTCTAATTATGGTGGCTGCCAAAAAGCAGTTACTAGAAAATGGAAATCAAAATCTAAGCCAAGTATATTAGAAGTAGTGAATATAGTAACAGAGATAAAACAACTGGAATCGAGATCTTTAGAAAAGGGTAGGAGCAAATTACAAAGGAAAAAAATGGGAATTGTGGGAACAATACATACAGAGGAGGGGTGAAGTTTAAAGGAAGGCAGGACTTAAATCCGCTATGTAAGGTTTGACTGAAAATGATTGGGTAGATTATAAGTGATGTATAATGTTTGCAGCTGGGAGTGTGTCAGTATGCTTTGTAATGTAAAATGCTTGCAAATAGGATTGTGTCGATGTGGATTGTTTTCATTTATATAAATGTACAATTGCCTATGTTGTAAGTGGTGGTTTAATAAAGATGTTTCTTGCTTTAAAAAGGGGGGGCAGGAACTGAATAATGTATATAATGTTGCTTAACTTTATATGATATACAGCAACATATGTAAAGTATAATGTTTGTAAACGTGAACTTGTAAATACAGTTTGATTGCTTTTGTAATAATGTAAATTTGCCTGTCACAAATGATAATTCAATAAAGGTGTTTAAAAAAAGAGGTGTAGCTACCAATACAAAAGAAATGGAGGTGTAGCTACCAATACAAAAGAAGTGGGAAAATGTCATGTGCAAAGACATTGTGCTCAATAGAAAGTAAAAAATATTATATCATTAACCAAAGTTGAAGAACAGAAAGTCGGACTTATTTTGATCTGTGCTGCATACCAAGGGAATATTTTTAAAACAAATACAGCACATTTTTCCAACATTTACATGCCCGCTAGAAGTTCTTTGAAATAGAGTGGTCAGTCAACAGCTCTTGGATTAAAATGACAGATTTGATACCTCAAGAAAAATGTGGGAGAAAATCTATCAGCACTTAACAATGGAAGCCTTAAAACATACAGCTCAGCTAGTTTGTTTTCTTGAGCATTTACAACTACTGTTAAAGAAGAGCGAGCTGCTCTGAGAACACAAATTCAAGTAATTTGAGCAAAAAAGTAAAAATGAAAAATAGGTTCCAAAAGCTGTACATGATGTCAGTGACTTAACACTACTACCATTCTTTTTATGTGGAAGTTAAAACAAAAATCATTTTCCTGATGTCCTCCAATTTACAAAAGGGGGCTTGATGGTGACTCTAGGAGAAAAAAACTTTACAGAGGCAGGTCCAGTGAGATAAAATAACCATTACCAATTCACGATTCTGTTGCATTAAAATAGTCAAGAGTACAAAGATTTAATGAAATAATTGAGATATAGTGTCAACCATTATTTAATTTATTTATAATTATTGTTGACTGAGTTAGTCCCCTACACAAATGGCCTCTTTTCAGGGAAGACCAAAGGGGAAATCTGACCAAGACACTGGAAAACTTCCCATAGTCTTTTCACGTATGGGGACACTATTGAATGCAATACTTCTAGTTTTCTGTCCAAGCACAAAGGCAGCTTGGAGAAACTTGGAGACAGTATGGAGCCAAGCAATAAAGTAAGAGAGTTAGATTCATCAGATAATGGTGAATCACTCATTCTGGGTGAAAGAAAGGAGATGAATGTGGCAGAGAATGGTAGCATCAGGTTAAGGGCTGGCAGCCCTTTAAAGGAAAAGTCAACAGGCCATGAGCTTTCACAGGAGTTCCAAACGGTGGTGGAAGGAGAAAGGGAAGCAGTACCAGTGATGGATTGAGAGGATTTATTCCAGAAAAACCTATTCAGGGAAGAAGGTTCAGCACAAGCATGTATTGTTATAACACTCCAGTTTGGGAGGGTTGTGGGATGAATTAGTAATGGACTTAGCAGATATGAGTGATCCAGAAAGTGGCAAAGATATTTCCTGTGGTGAAATCATAGACAGACTACAATGTGAGGATGGTCAGGGAGCAGAAGCAGCAGTAAAGAATTCATACCCAGAAATGATAAAGATAAGAGCACAGAAAGAAAACAGAAGAGAAGAAAGATAAGAAAAATGAAGTAACTTAAAATAAGAATAGAAAAAAAGAGGATGCCGAACTGGACAGATACAAGGTATGAGATGAAATAATTGCACCTCTTGGAATTAAAGCAAATGATGTAAGAGCTTTATATATATATATATATATATATATATATATATATATATATATATATATATATATATATAAATAAAGAGACTTACTATGACATTATTTTCGAATCTGCACAATTGATGGAGAAATTTATAGGAGAATATGAAAAGAAAAAAAACTGTTCTCCTTGCAATCAGTATGTCTTAAGAACTTTTTTCACAGAAACAAAAATTTAGAAATGAAGTAAAGAAAGAGACCTTGAAAGGGCATTTATTGAAAATATGCAAAGATGTACTAGAAATCTCAAAAGTATATGATAAAAGAGGTTTATAGACTGGGGGACTTTATTGTAATTTTAAATGTAGAAAATGAAAAGATTGTGCACATTCCTAGCATTATAATTGTTGAGGGAGATATTTAGGTCAACCAAAAACGTTTCTTTGTTGTAAATCTGATCACCTGATTAGCAATTTTGAAGAGAGAAAATGTTATAGATGCAAGGAATCAGAGAAAGATATGAAGACGTGCGAGTTAAAATGTTCTAAATGTAAGAAGACAGGGAATTTAGGTATGGAAATTAAGGAAATAGAGTCAGAGAATATGGATACTCAGACTAATCACAGACAAGATGCTAAACACTTAGAGGTAGAATCAGAAATTATAGATACACAAATTGATTTAATACAGACAGGTGTTTCAGAAAGTGAGCAAGAGAAGCAAGGATTTGATAACGATAGAAAAGTATTTGAAGAAGGTTCAGATGTTAGTGATATGGAAGACATAAAACAGAATATAGTTAAAAAAGTTACATCAGTAAAAGAGTGTGTGAAAGAAAAAGAAAAATTATTGAAGGTCATAGTAAAGAAAAAAGAAAGGAAAGGGATAACTTAAATAAGATATTGCTACTTGTAAAATTTTAGCAATAAATAATAGTTTAAAAAGTTTGGTAAGAAGAATAATTATTACTGAGTGGTGTAAACAACAGGTGAGTGATATTATTCTGGAAGATTCTAGATTTTTAACTAAAGAGGAGATGCATCAAACTGAAATATGGTGGGGAAATGACATTATTTGGAATTTAGGGAAAGGTACTTGTTCAAGGGTTGTTATATTGTATAAGGATAGAGTAAAAGTTTTAGACAGTATCTTAGTTATCCTGGAGAGAGTTACCGTTGTTGATATAAGATGGCTTTGAGAGTTGTTTCAATTTATGCTTATGTGACAAAACAAGAGAGAGAGAAGAAATGTTTAGAAATTTAATTCCATCTGTTGTTATAAATATATGGAGATAATTGAATTCAATCTGTTGTTATAAATATATGGAGATAATTGTGGTAGGATATCTCAACTGTAACTTAAGACACCAAAGGAAAAAAAAATGATGATATCAAAAAAGTATTAGAAATTATAAAATGTGGGCTACTGAGAATTTTGGATAAAAGTACATGGACTTACAGTACAGGAGAATGTAAAATGGAAACACATTACTTACTACTTTTGCCAGGATTGTTAATAACAAAAGAAAATGTTTTGAAAACAGGTTTTTCCAACCATAGAGCTATTTGGATTGGTTAAAAGAAAATGACAGCCATTTAAAAATAGGCAAAGGAATAAAAAAAAACACATGAAGCTAAATGAGAAGAGCTAAGAAAATACAAAATCCTGCAAATGTTGCAAGATCATGTAGAGATGAAAGTCTTTTACATGGATTTGTCAGAATGGTGGTTATATTTTAAACAAAAGTATAAGAAATGTGATATGCCATGTGATCAATAAAAAAGAAAGGAAGGAAAAATTAAGTATAGAACATTAAGTAATGAGACATTTGACAGTTTAGAAATTATGAAGTTTTCTTTCTTAAAGAACAGGAAGTGTATAAGTTGAATAAAGCTAAAATAAAGCATTTATTATATAAACAAAGATATTTTCTGTGTAAAAAAAAGGAAATTGCATCCTATTTTAGTAAGATTATTAAAAAAATAATAGTATATTACAGCAAATTTAAATCTATAAATGGTATAGTGTATAACACACACGATAAAATTATGAGAATAGTAGAAAATTACATAGAAGAGCTATTTAAAAGAAGAAAAAAAAACATACAAATGCATAATAAATGGAAAGCAGTTCCTTAGAACAAGATAGTAAGTAAATGGAGAAAAATATTGCAGTGGAATACTTCTCAGCCAGAGGTTGTAACAAAAAATTAAGGTAGATGGCAGCAGCTTTGGTCAGGGACAACCACTAGCTAAGAAGAACATTTCACAAATAAAATACCCAAATGATTTTTTTAAGGAAAATAAGAAATGTTACAATTGATTCTGATAGCATTTTATTAACAATATATGTTGAATCATTATACATTGTGCTTCCATGTAATTATTGTATTGAAACAGTGATTGATTCATACAGGAAAAACAACAATGGCACAGCGGCACAACATGAAATAACAGGTAAACTTTTAGATATGGTGCCTGGCTACATTTTTTTTATGTTTAATGGAAATTACTATAAACAAAAGACTTGTAGAGCCATGGGGGCAGACATGGCTCCTAGCCTAGCCAACATTATCCTAGGCAAGTGGGAGGACGATTATGTTTTTAACATAGGGAATACACACAACATATTACACTGCATCTGCACTTTATTGATGACATCTTTATTGGGTGTAAAGGAGACAGTGCTAAATTAGAAGATTTTATCAACTATCTGAATTGAACCACCAGCTTCCTGCATTTCACCTCTTCTCACAGCCTCACCTCAGCAGTTATTTTAGATATACAGATTACTAAAGACTTGAACCAAGGTAAAATGGACACAGATCTTTACAGAAAACCTACCAGAGTAAACCTCCTGCTATATAATAAGAGTTCCCATCACCACAAGTACAAAATATAATGTTAAGTCCCAGGGCTACAGGTTGGCTAGCATCACTATGAAAATGGAACCCTTCCTTAAAAACCTAAATGATCTTGTAAATTATTTTTTTGGTTAGGGGATATGAAAGCAATACATTAAGAAGCATTCTGGAACCTATAATTGAACTAAAAAGTACAAATTCACCAGCACTTAACAGTCCTTATAGGAAGGTTTTAAAGAAATCTATGGATAACAAATCTAAAGATAGTTGTATCTTGACTTTTACTGTTGACTATCAGAGCATCATTAATATGATTAGAAAGAAATGGGCGATAATTACTGAAAGCTCATATCTAATGGACATCATTGGAGAAGTTCCTTCCTTTGTGTATAGGAAAGCCAGAAACATCAGGAGTTGGATTGAAGGTAGGCCCAGACCATTGGATGCATGCACCAATAAGTTTGGAGCCAACTGTGTCTTTTGTCACCACATACAGAAGGGAGACTTTTTTTGCCCTTATTTAAAGAAGCTGATTAAAGCCAATGCAGGAAGTGACTGTACCTCAATGTGGGTGGTTTACAGGGCAAGCTGCATTGACTGTGAAGCATTTTATATGAGGAAAACTTGCAACTGACTTAAAAAAATGACTTCTGGACATCTTTCTGAAATTTGAGCTACATGCAATAACAATGCACTAGCTCGGCACCTGCAGTTTCACAAAGGACACACTAGCTTTAAATTTTAAATTATTGATCATGTGGACCTTTTGGAACTGGAAGGAGACATTCCTAATCTTTTAGAAAAAAACATGAACTACTGTGGCAGCTGAAACTGAACTCTTTTAGAAAACCGGGGCTTAATTATTATTGCTCGATCAAAAGCAATGCTAGAACTCAGAAAACTGCCTCACTATTTAAAAGAGTATTAAAAGTCTTATATGGGACTGATTAATGCTGATATTACATGCTAGTATTACATGCTAATATTGTTATAAATAAATATCAAACAGTAAATATTTTACAATGAAAATAACTGATATTGGTGCTGTTTTCTGATACTTTTATTCATTTAAACTAAGTGCTTTTGTAGTTAGATACCACACTTGAACAGATCCCCAGGGCCTTAATGCTTTATTTTTAACATTTTTCACAGTATTTCACCTTAACAATTATATACAGAAAGAGTTATCTAAAGTTAGAACTGCAGCAATTAAAGCTAGAGTTTCAAGCTGTAAAGAAATGGTTGAATGTCAAGATTTTTTATAGAGACTTAGTATACAAAAGCTTCCAGTGAAAGCAAATATGCCATACAAGATGAAAATGACAGGCTTTGTTTGTATTGTAAAGAATTTGAAATCAGTGAGCATGATTGTCTTGGATGTAGAGAACAAAACCTTTATGGAAGAAGTTAGTTGATTTGAAATATTTAGAAGGAATAGAAAATGTATGCAGATTAAATATGGACATGATTATGGTTATTATAAAAAAGTATGTAACAAAATTGATAAAAAAAAGTTTTGTATAATGTGGTTAATTTAGAATGAAAAGGTTAAGGAAAGTTTGTTCAAGAAAAATGTGATTTGGCAACGATGTTAAAGAAAATAAGATTTTGGTTATAGAAAATTGAATGGGGATCTCATAACTAAATATATTTTCTTTTTATTGTTTTGTTAAAAAAACAGAAAAGATATCCATGTAAATAATGTGTACATTATAAATATGTTTATAAGTTTAATGTAAATGTTTGTGTTTTTGTAAATAAAGGACACCTAGTCTTTTTGTTAAGTGCTGTGGGGTCTTTAACATCCACCTGAGCTACCACCAGCTCAGGCAGATGGGGCCTTGGTTTAACATTCTTATCTGAAGGATAGCACCCCCTTATGCTCCACTACAATGTTAGTATTGAGAAATTAATCTAAGTGCCTGGCATGGGAATCGAACCCACAACCTTTTGCACCAAAGGTGAGTGTGTTGTTTGTTGAGATACTTAGACTGCAAAGAAACACATTTGTTTTATAGCCCTGTCCAAGGAAGATAGCAACCCCCTTGGAACACAGCACTGATAAAGACAAAAAATGTACCAAGGAAATGCAGCAACATAAACTGTTTAGTATTCTATTTCTGGTTTGCTTAAATAACAGCAATATAAATAATTTACATCTGAAAGAGTAGGAATAGCACCCTCTGAACTTAGCTGGTCAAGAATTTTTGACAAAACCAAAAATAATGAGGGGGGTAAAATCAGAAACAATTTTTAAATATTACTCTAATAAACTTAGGAAGTAAATAGAACATGTTTGCATCAATATGTATTTTTGAACATTAAGAAGTATAAAACCTTAATGAATAGATTACTGACTGACTGTTATCATGACTGATTTATTAGAAAATAAAAAAATACTATGAGGGAAGTACAAACATTTGAAGCAAAATCAGGGATGTTTGAGAGGTATAGGTAGCAGTCAAAAGGGAATGTCTGGTATTAGAGGTCAAAAATTAACTCATTCACTCCAATGGAGTTCAGGAAGTTTGCATTGTAACTTTCAATGGGTGGACTCTAAGCCTTTTGACAGAATCAAATTATGTCCTCACATTTCAAACAATCGTTTATATCTCTGGAGCTATAGGGGTTATGAAATAAGTATAAATAGCAAAGTCTTCAGTACAAGCAATTTTTATAGTGACTATATTCTTTAGATTTTAGGTCTTAAATCAAATTTTATAAGTCACAGTAAACACAGTACCTATTCCATTTGTAATATTTTGTAAACAACTTACAATATCTCAGCAACCACTCAAGCTACACACAATGTCATCAGAATTTAATTCATCTAGCTGAGAACTTTCATATGAGGTTAAAGAGTTCTGTCTGTGTTACTTGGCTGTTGAGATATTTAGAAAAATAGGAAAATTATATCTATACAAGTTAATATCATAAAAACAACAGTTAATATCTATTTACCTGCACTAGACGGAGGCCAAATATTAATGCAGTTGAGTTTGCCATTGTGTAAGCTTTAAGGTGAAATATTTTAAAACCTTGGTTTTGGAATTAATGATGCAAATATTAACAAGCAATATTTGATCCCTGGAGGTGTCAGTAGGAGTTAACTGCAAGTGCACCTGGAGGTGTTACTCGGATGTAATGAGTTAAAGTGGGTGGGTTCCTCTCTAAAAATGTTTGTTTTAGCAGAGGAACCAGGCATGGGTGCTCTCTTTCACCTTTGTTATTTGTATTATTTTTAGAACCACTGGCAAAGAAACTAAGGGACTCAGAAATTCAAGGTTATAATTGGTATGATAGTCAAGAAAAGTTGGCTCTATTTGTAGATTATATTATTTTATACCTGATAAAACCATAAAAGGACGTTTTGGTGTTGTGGTACATTTTGAAGCAGTTTCGGATCTTTTTGAAAATTTAATTAAGCTGAAACAAAAGAAATAGCTGTAAATTACATACCCACACAAGAACTGGTTCAGCAATATCCATATTTATGGGGGCATGATAAAATGAAGCACTTAGGAGTATGGATTAAAAAGAATTCTGCTGTGGCAGCTAAGGATATGTGGGAAAAGACTAAACAAATAATACAAAAACTGAGAAATTGGAAGCTCTGTTATATGGATAGCAAGCTACAAGCAGTTAAAATGTTTTTAGTTCCTGTAGTTTTATACACAGGTCAGGCATATTTTTATCAACCATAGGAGAAGTTGTGGACAGGAATTAATAAAGAGCTGAAGGAGTTTATCTGGGAAGGGAAGACAGCAAGAGTCAAGTGAGATGAGCTGATTCTGCCAATAGAGCAAGGCAGTTTGGGATTAACTGATTTGAAGGGGTATTTCAGAGCTACATGGTTAAGGTTCCTGCAGAAACCTATAATTCAAAGTGAAAAGGGCTGATGATGAAACAGGGTGGAAGCTCAAGAAACAATGAGACAGTAGGATTTTGAAAGCAGATCCTTAAAGAGAATAACAATAACGATACAGAATATTATATTCATAAAGCAGCAGAAAATATTCTAAGAACTAAGCCAACATGGGAATGGAGAAAGGAAATTCAGCCAATAGGGATGACTGCAATTAGGGACACAGGTAATAGACAAGAGGGGGCTGAAACTTATTGGAGAAAACTGACAAAAGAACCAAGGTACTGGGATCAAATAATTAGAGAAGGAAAGGTAATAGAATGAGAACAGGCCAAGAATTTGTTTGGCTGCAGGCTAAAGATTGCCTTCCCTTTCAAGAACTGATAGAGTATAGGCAAACAGAAAGAAATAGGGGGATCCTAAGTGAAACACTAGCACTGTTAGAATTTTCAGTAGAATCTAGAACAGAAGCTGATGTTAAAAAAGTAATAATTAGTATAGTATATAAAATATTGCATGATAACTATAAGAACCAATCAGAGGAGGTTAGGCTTTGGAAGAAGGATTGGATAAGCAATGCACAAAGAAACAATGGGGTATATATGTATGTCTCCCAAATATGCAACAAATTCTTGAAGATTTAAGATATTTGCTTGTAAGTGTTTATATAGGTATTTTTATATTCCAAGTAGACTCCAAAAATTTTTTCCTCAGGTAGACAGCAAATGTTGGAGGTGTAATGGGGAAGAAAGAGGTAATTCAGAACATATTTTCTGGAAGTGAAATGAGTTGGCAGCCTTCAAAGATTCCCTGCAGACTACTCTGTCAGAGATACCGGATGAGAAAATTTGTGTAACTAAGGAAATGATTTTTTGAGCTATGATATACAATTGGAATTGCCTAGACATAGTGAGGCCTTGCCGAGTCTTATTATGGTGGCTGGCAAAAAAAAAAAAGCAACTACTAGAGAATGGAAATCAAAGTCTCAACCAACTGTACTAGAAGTAGTGAATACAGTAACAGAGCTAAAACAACTGAAACTTGGATCTTTAGCAAAGGGTAGGAGCAAATTACATAGAAAAAATGGCAATTGTGGGAACAATACATGCAGATGAGGAATGAGGTTTAAATGAAGGCAGGATTTGAATTAGCTATATAATGTTTGACTAACAATGACTGGCTAGATTATAAGTGATGTACAATGTTTGCATCTAAAATTATGCCAATATGGTTTGTGATGTATAATGTTTGTAACTAAAATTATGTCATTATGGTGTGTTTTCATTTATGTAAATGTACGGTTGCCTATGTCATATGGGATAATTTAATGAAAATGTTTCTTGTTAAAAAAAAAGGAATGTCTGGTTATACTAACCCATTCCAGGATTTGAATACTTTTTTTGATATGCAGGATTTTAAAATGGTGCAGGTGCAATATTTCTGAATGTTATTATAACTGTCTGTGAACAAGTGTCAGTGGAAGAATTTAGGAATTTGTAGTTTAAATGACTGAGATAAGAATCTGAGATATGTAGTTTTATTTAAGCTTAGGTGTCTTCATTTTCAGACAGTTTAGTATGGTTTGATAAAACATGCACAGTGCCAAGAATTAAAGAAAAATGCTGAATATGTGTCCCATGTGGGTATGTCCCTAGACTTAAAGGAGAACAGCACCCACAGACTCAAAAAACATGTTTATTTCATTATGGTTTGGCGTTTCCTATATTTTAACACCACTCTGGGACTATTTACAGGTTTTTAAATAATTTTATATGTAATGTTTTCAGTCTGGCCACATGGGGTCTGGCATCTTTAAGTAATTCTGATTGTTTAGTCTGCCTCTTGGTATCCCACAACGGAGTGCTTGTCTGTAAAAACATTACATCATGCAGGCTTCTTTCTTCCTAAAGTTCCTGTCACTGCATTGATTTTACATGCATACACTGCTGTCTTTCAGTCAGTTAGTTTTAAGTAACATTTCATGCCATTCAGTGACTACTTAATACACAAACAGTGCAAATGCCACAGAACAGAATTTCAAACTGCTTTTTACTGCTGCTTCTTTTTAGAATGGCTAAACTGCAGTCTTTTGTGAAGCCTGAATCGTACTAGTCTGACTCATCTCCCATCCCCCTTCACACCTAACTTCCCCAGCTGTCAAAGTGCCACAGGTAATTTGAGCTGTTACCTGCTGTGATTGATAGCTCACAGCAGGAGACTTGACTCTTACTGTTTCCTTGTTCTAGACTTTACTTTCTGTATGGGTAGGGGAAGGACCACGGAGCTGTGACATCATAGCATGGGTGGGTTTTAGGACAGTAGTGGTGTCAGTTTGGCGAGGAAAATGGCCAGAAAACTACCTGTATTCAGCGGCTGTGATGACATAATTGAATTGGAGACTGTAGCAAGAGTGGGACAAAAGTTTTTTGAAAGTGAAACCACCACAGTACAGTATGGTACTGTTCTAATGGAGAGAAACAGTGCAAGCTGGATACTGTCATCAATTCCCCAAGTGATATGGACATCCTCCAAGAGGGTCTCACCCAAACAAATAACTGGTGCCAGAAACATGGCCTCAAACTGAATACCAAAAACTGCATCATCATTCCCTTTAGGGACAGTGATGGTCCCACAAATTATCACATTAATAACATCCTAAGCACACAATCAGTTGTGAGGGATTTGGGCATCCCAGTTGATAGCAACCTGACTTTTTGCCACCATGTTGCTTCCGTTATACGGAAAGCTTTTTACATGGTGCACCTCATAAGTAAGGGTATCATATCCAGGGACAAGGAGGTCATAACATCCCTGTATTTTTCCCTTATAAGGCTCATTATAGAGTACAACACCCTGTTTGGCATGTACCTTGCAAAACACATGCAGCAGCTTGAGAGACCACAAAGATTCCTCTCCAGGAGAATCCAGGGCCTCAAAAATCTTCCATATACAGATAGGCTAAAAGCCCTATCCCTCTACTCAGTTTCATACAGACTCCTCAGAGGTGACCTCTGTCTGGCATACAAGGCGATCTCGAACCCCGCCTTAATGAGACTGCTGCATATCCGCAAGTCAAGCTCCACTTGAGTAACCTGCATGTGCGGCCTCAAGCTGGTCTGTGACATTAGTAGGACTTGTTGGCAGGACAGATTTGTGTCCCATGGACTCCCCCATCTGTGGAATAGACTCCCTCTCCATTTCAAGCCGAGTACCTCTTTAACTCTTTTTAAGCACAACCTGGATAACTGGATGGGAAACAGAAAATGCATCCCTGGGATTCTACTCATGTCCCTGCTACACAGGGGCATTGGGTGTGGACTTGTCTAAACATGGGCTAAACTCTTGGTTAGGCTTATAAGGGCCTCAGGGCCAATATCCTAGTAACTTCTTATGATCCTATGCAGCCATAATCAACTTTCCATTGTCAAAATATGGAATACTATACTGTCTCTCATAAGTTGGGAGAAATAGGCAAAATGTGGAACATTTACTAGCAGTTAGGCAGCTAGGGAGGAAGCTCCCAGCATGCTTAAAGTGTTACTTTAATATTTGTTGTTCACATACCCAGTTTAACCACTGAAGACTCTTGGGAGAGACAACTGAAAATGTCCAAGGCCCCAGATGGACAAGTCAAGCAACCCCTCCCGAAAAAAAAACACAAGCAAGTCCAGTTAACATCAAGCAATCAAGTAATACCAGAGCAAGCTTATAACATCTTGAATACTTTACCATCAATAACATCAACAAGCAAAAAAAAAAAAAAAAAAAAATTAAAGAAACTACAGCCAAAGTCAACCTTCCATTTTCACAATGTATTACACTGTCTTGCACAATGAGGAACAGTTGGGTAAAATGTGACACATTTACTAACAACTAGGAAGAAAGCTCACACAATGATTAAAGTGTGTATTTTAAGTTCTTTGATATCCCTACTCTTGCTTTGCTTGTTGGAAGAGTCACTTGGTTACAATGTAAAATTTTCTTTTTATACTTTAAGAAAAAAAAGTTATACAACAGTTGTAATATATTGTGCTTTACCATACCACCAGCTCTTCAAACATTAGAGACTTGAGAGTAAGATGAAAATGTCCAGAACCCGCAGCAACACCACCCCAGAAACACATATATAGGCTTATATATGCATGTTATTCTCATATTCTCTCTTAATATCTCTACTTACAAATTCTCATTTACAGACTACTTCAGCAATTCTCCCAAACTCAGTTACTTCAATCTACCCTCTATATTGCTAATACTTTGATCTTCGACCAACAAACATGCATGCACATGTACTCAAACACAACCAATTACAGCCACATGTATGACTGTACACCTCAGATATTTGCTTCAGATTAAGTGAATGAATAAGTACATTCATAAATAATGGCCCAGAAATATATCTCATCTCGCTTACGTCAGAACCATACAGTGCAAATTCCCTCTGCCCTCTCAACTTCTTAATACAAGAATGAGAACAAGGAAAAAATCAGGAACAGCTTTTAAATATCTCTTCTCTTATACACTTCTGAACAAAGCCAAAAATAATGGGAGACAAAAAGGAACAAATATTATTTTATGTATTTGTCAACCAGGTAATTTCAATGGGCAAAGTGTTGCTCATCAGTGGTGACCTGTGAGCAATGTATGGTTAAGTCACTTGCTTAAATTCACAAAGTAGGCAAAGGGTGGTGGAAGGATTCAAATACTCTACCTTTGACTACAGGAAGCAGTTTCTTAACACAAATGCCAGACAGCTCCAAATCACTGAAAGTGCAAACAGAACAATAATTATTACATAAACGTATGTTCTCTGAACAATAAAAATTATGAAATTTTAATGACTAACATTATTGCATGAGAGTAGAGTAATCATCAATGCTTTACCAGAAAAAAAGTTTAATTTATCCTTAGTTGACTGGGTAAGTCTCACTAGGCTAGTGGTACAGAGGTAATATTTATACTAATAGGGGAAATTTGGCCACAGCACCAGGCAACTTCTCCTATTCTTGGTAGTTGGGGAAGGATTTGTGTGTTACATATCCTGACTTCCTGTTTCCTGTCCAGGCATGGAGGCAGCCAGAAGAAACAGAAAGAAAATATGGCTGATGCAGCTTTGGCTGAAAAGGAGGTGAAAGCTGATGAGAATGCAGTTGAAATGGTAGAATCACTACCAAAAGTTTTTTTTCTGATGCTGTGGGTACAGAAAAAACAGTGATACTGGAAGAAAAGGAGATTGTAGCTGTAACAGAGATGGATTCAGAGGAAAATTTTCAGAGGAGCTTGTCAGAAGGAGAGACAGTTACCTCTTAGAAATGCATAATTACAACCCTCCAATCAGGAGGATTGTGGGGGTATTATTTGGAAGAAATGGTAAACCAAAGTGAACCAGAAAGTGGAGCACCAATTTCATGGAGTGACATCATGGAGAAAATAGAAGAAGAAAAAGGAGAAGAAGGGACTGCACCAGAAAAAAGTTCAAGAGACAAAAAACTATGCACAAACCGTGGGAGAAGGAGCAAAGAAGAAAGAACTAAAAGAAACAAAAAAGTATACAGTATGTGTGAGCTGTAAAAAAAGAAGAAAGTTTGGACAGGTATAAGGTTTGGGACTCTGTCATAGCACCTCTGAGTGTCAAAGCAAAAGAGATAAAATAATTTATTTTAATTAATAAAGAGACTTTTTGTGACTTGATATTTGAGACTGGGCAGGCCATGGAAAATTTTCTGGGTGCATATGAACAAAAGAAAAATATTTATTCATGGTCAGAATATGTCGTAAAAATTTTTTACAGACAAACAAAAAAAAGAATAATGATCCAGTTTAGAACTGAAGTTGAAGCAAAAGAACATTTGTTAACTATATGAAAAGAAGTAGTGGACACTACAGAAATATATGATGAAAGAGGACTATGGACTGGGGGATGGGAATGTGGAGTAATAATGATAATGTTATGCACGTACCTAGTATTATTGATGTTCATGGTAATAGGGGTTTTGTAAAATACAGGGCTCAACCAAAAACATGTTATTTTTATGGACAAAATGATCAGTTATACAGGATAAAGAGATAGTAGAATGTGTTATACAAGAAAATGTACAAAAAGATGTAACTGATAAAGAGGTTATATATGAAGTTAAAGAAAATAAGGAAAAAGAAACAGAGAAGACAAACGAGGAAGAAGCAGATTGGTGCACAGTAAGAAATAAAAAGAATTTGATAGGGAAAAGAGTTAAAGAAAGGACAAGAAATTTCAAAAATATAATGCTTAGAAAAAATAAGAAAGGAAAGGGATAAACATTTTATTATACTAACTGTTCTTAAAATCTGAAAATATTAGCTTTAAATGTGAACAGCATGAAAAATCTTAAAAGGAGAAGAGGTATATTATAATGGTGTGCTGCAGTAGATGCACATATTATTGTTTTAGAAGATATCAGATTATTAACAGAAGAAGAAAGAACATAAACTGAAAAACATTGGAATGGTGTGGTAGTTTGGAACATGGAGAAAGAAACATGTTCAGGCATATGTACATTATGTCAAAAAAGCATTAAAATATCAGATATAACCATAATGGAACTAGGTCGAACAACAGACATGAGATGGAAAAAATATGTGTATAGAATATGCACATGTAACAAAAAAGAGAGAGAAATGATGTTTAAAAATATTCTTGAATATGTTTGTGTAAATATAGACATCATACTGGTGGGTGATTTTAATTGTAATTTAAGAAAAAAAAAGAGCAATTGTGATGTTAAAATGGTTAAAGAAATTATGAGAAGTGGAAAGTTAAGTGTATGGGAGAATAACCACTGAACCTATAAAAGGAATGAAATTAGGACAGAAAAATATTATTTTTTAATATCTGAAAGTTTAAAAGTTATAAAAAAGGAATTAAGTATGCTGGATGTTCAGATCATGTGGCAATATGGGTTAAAGTACAGGAAAATGAAGAATATATAAGAATAGGAAAAGGAATAAAGAGAATTGATAAAAATGATGTAGATTTAGAAGAGAAAAATAACTTGTGGAATTATGGAAAAATCATATGACTATGAGGGAGTTTTATGAGAATTGGACTGTTTTGTGGCTTAATCTTAAAGAAAAATATAAAGAAGTATTTTTAGAATGTATAAGGAAAAACAGAAGAAAAGAAAACGAGAGATATAAGATATTAAGTCAAGAAACATTTTGAGACTTCTTAGAGAAGAAAAATTCATTTTATGAAAAAAAGAAAATATATAAAATGAATCAAATTAAAATAAACTTGTTATACAAGCAAAAATATTACCTGCGGTGGTGGTGCTGCGGTAGCGTTGTTGCCTCACAGTAAGACGCTGTCCGGTTTGATTCTCAGCTAGAGCGTCTTCCACGTGGAGACATGCGTGAATGGGTGTACCTTTGTTGAAGGTTGTGTGTCAGGGCTGGTAACTCGGCACCTAAAAATCAACTACCAATCATTAGCGGACCGGAGTTCTGCTGTGGCGACCCCTAACCGGGAAAAGCCGAAAAAAACAACAACATACAAGCAAAAATATTGTTTACAAGGAAAGAAAGAAGAGGTAGCACCATATCCGAGTAAAATAATAAAAGAAGGAAAAATAATAAGAGAATTAAAATATAAGGAAGATAAGCAAATAAGACGGTAAGAAGGAATATATGAAATAATTAAAGAATGTGTATTGGAATTATTTGTTAAGAGAGAAGAAAACATAGAACAAATTTATAAAGGTGAAAATTTAAATAAGCAAGATGAGTATTTATAACAAAAAATAACCATGAAAGAATTGAATGAAATTCTAAAACATATTAACATGAATTCTGCAACAGGATTGGACGGAAATGAATATAGTATGCATAAAGAAATAAAAGAGTGGCAAAAAATATTTTTTATAGAAGTTATAAATGAATGGTTAGAAACTGGAATTAAAGAGAAAGAAATGTGTACAGGAATTATAAAATTTATATTAAAAAAAGGAAATAAAAAAGGAAATAAAAAATTGGAGACCTATAATACAGATTATACATTTTTATGAGAATAGCAACAAAAACTCTTGAATTGGACAATATTTATTTAAAAGAATGCTTAAACAAATGTGTTGTGCCTAAAGGCTTGCGGGTATATAAGTACCCTAATAATGTTGTCTGTGGTAGTGTTTTTCATTCAGATTTGATCAAGGCCTTTGATAAATGTGGGTTTGATATTATTAAAGCCATTTAAGAAGAATGAATCTGAAATTACAGTTTTGTCTGATGAAATTTTTAAATGTAATGACAGTATTACTACTGATTTAATGTTCACTATTGAAACTGAAAAACAAAAGTATTATGACATCCATAAGCACATTGATAAACAATGTGATATAGTGCTTAAACGGAAGTATCAAAAGCTTAATAGGGATGACAGGGAGTAGGAGGGGAGACAATATCCCAATCCACCTTCCTTTAGGGGAAGTTATTCATATGGTTCACGGCCTCAGGTAGGTTCTACTTCCCGAGATAACTCCATGTCCCCCACTCATGAAGTACAAGCTGGTAATGCTCCAGTTGATTTTCAGGAACAGCCTAATGGGGATTTTTTACCCTGGAGGTCCGAGCGTATACGCAACCAGCAAGGGGGACCTCAACTTCCATTTTATCCACCACCCCAGCAGGTGAGCGGGGTTCAGTCCCAGGGGTGGAGAAGGAACAGGAATCAGGAGTGGTAAATTCAGGAGGTATCATCAGCTGTATATTAGAAATGGTTACCATATTTACAATTACAGTGATATCCCAGTTACAGACACTTGCTTTGATTTATTTACTAAGGGCTTTAAATTTGTCCCTAGTCAAAGTAGCCATCCTGTTAATATTATCCTTGACCTTAAGTTGTTTATTCGAAAACTTAATTTGGAATATTTATTTGGTAGTGGACCCGTGGCCCCCGGTTTGTCTTTGAGGAAGTCTAGTACTTTCAACCCACCTTTACATCCACAACTCAAGAACTTAGAAAACAGGATAGAACAGCAAATTCGTAGGAAATTGCCCCAGGCTAGATTTGTCCCCAATTTAAGTCATGAGGAATTGGATTTATTACACAATTTAGGTCACAATTCTTCTTTAAGGGTTATGGAACCTGACAAGGGTGGGGGGACAGTCTTCATGAGCCAGATCTTGTATGAGAGTAAGATGTCTGACCTTTTATATGATACCACTAAATATTCTTTAACATCCATCAATGAGATTCATGTCTCTTATAAAAAAATTGATTTGGCTATTAAGGACTTGTTAGATCAGGAAGTTATTGAATATGACATCTTTTCCTTTTTGGAGACCCCCTTTCCTAAGGTACCCACTATTTTTGGTGTGCCCAAAGTTCATAAAAACATCGAGGATCCGCCCCTTCGACCCATTGTGGCAGCACAGGGATCTAAAACCCATACTATTTCCAAATTTTTAGACTGGAAGTTGAAAAACTTTTGGGGGAGGCAAACTTACTTGTTAAAGGATTCCTGGGAATTTTTACGTAGTGTTTCCAATGATTTATATAGACCTAATCTTGTCTTTCTTACCATTGATGTGGTCGACCTGTTTTCGGTTATCCCTACGGAAACAGGTCTAAAATGGATGGAAGAGGCACTTGGGGATTTTCCTGGGGTAACTAATAATGATGTCTGCATGGTTCTTGAGTTGTTAGAATTAGTTTTGAAGAACAATTTTATTTATTTTGGTGGGGAGTACTTTCAACAGATTACTGGGGTGTCCATGGGGGCCAATTATGCCCCAACCTATGCTGACATTATTATGTCAGTATGGGAGAAAAAATTTGTCCTTAATAGTGAATTTGTGAATTCTTGGATTCACTATACTAGATTCTGGGACGATATTTGTATTTTTTGGGTGGGGCCTATTCATGGTATAGAAGAATTTATATCCTATATTAATTCTACAACCACCTTTTTAAAGTTTACTCATCAGGTATCTGATAAAATTCTGAACTATCTGGATATTACACTTACCAAGGAAATGCAGGGGTTTAATTCTTGTATTTATCGGAAACCCACTTTCTCAAACAGCTATTTGCACTACCATAGTTCACATCCTAGATTTCAAAAGAGAGGAATTTTGAAGGGACAATTTCTTAGGGTTTCACGTATGACCTCCCAAGATTTGCAGTTTAATATTGAGTGTGGTAAGCTTACTTCACTGTTTCTCGAAAGAGGTTATCCCATCTCTTTGATTAATTCAGTCAAGGAGGAAGTTTTTCAAGCAAGAAGCACCAGATTTAGTCCTATTTTGGGCAAAGGGAGTTTAGAATCCCTTAATCACACTGGGGATGAGGTTTTGGCTTTTAATAATGGCCAATTTGTATTTATCACACAATTCAGTGCTAAAATTGGACATGTTACCAATATTATCAATAAAGAATTAAAATCTTTTCAGGACTTGACTGACCTTAGTAATTTCAAGGACAAAACATTTAAAATTGTTTATAGAAGGGGATTCAACATTAAAAGGGCACTGGAACAGGAAATTCATCCATTACACGTGAGTGGGCAGAGGAAAGGGACATATAAGTGTGGACGCTGTCCTCAGTGTAAATACATGGTTCATGATGACTATGTGTACTTGGTGGCTAGAAACAGGAGAATTTCTTCTATTAAATTTTACAACTGTAATTCTATTGGTGTTATCTATGTGGCAGTGTGGCAGTCTTGCCAGGCATTTTATGTCGGCAAGACTGAAAGGCAGCTCAAGAGACGTGTTTACGAACACTACTACGATATGCAGAAACTTAACACCAAGAATGCACTTTATAAACATATTACTACTTGTATAGGAGCAACCTTTTTGTTTTTTGTATTAGATTCTGTCCCCAGAGACATCAGGGAAGGGCAGTGGGAAGCACGACTTGCTCATCGGGAAACATATTGGCAAATTTTGCTTGATTCAAATAGATTCCCTGGCCTTAATGATTCTATATCTAAAGTGCCTTATTTGAAACTTAAGGCAGGGAGAATTTAAGGTATTTTTTATTTAATACAATAGTACTTGTATAGCTTTATTTATGATTAGCTATATATTTGTGTCCAATTTAATAGTTTTAACTGCAATTTTATACATATTATTTTTTATAAATATGTTTGATTTATTACCATTTTATAATGAATATGATCCTGAATTTTGTTATTTATGGTTTAGGTTTTTAAATATGTTATATTATGTTTGCATATACCTACCCTTGTTTATGTACAGTTTTTTATTTTGGTATGTTATGGCTTTAAAAGAGTGCAATTAATTTTATCAATTATTTAATTGCCTTTAATGATGAGTGTGTATATATATATATATATATATATATATATATGTGATGTGGTCATGAATGGTTTTTATCTGATGAAGTCGCTTTTTTGACGAAAACGTGTATTGTTTATTTGTGGCGTTAAAATAAATCTTATCATCCTTGAAGAATTGGTGCCTTATTGTGAGCTGTGTGAATACACTTCCGCTCCTAGGTGGTGGCTGATACCCGAGCTGTTTGCTGTAGTTGTTGGTGAATAGCAACAAAAAGGTTGCAGAAAAAAATGGATAAAATATATGACCAAAATGTATTTGGAAGAAACGGAAAAAGTAGTCAAGAGTTATTATGGATAATAAGAGAAATAACTGATGATATTATAAAAATGTAGAAGTGATGATTATGCTAAGGAATATAAGTAAAGCTTATGATAATATTCAATATAAATCATTATGGAGAATTTTGCAGGCATATAATGTAAGCAAAAAATATTACAAGTAATAAAATCTGTTTATGAAAGGAACTATGTGAAACTAAATGTAAATGGTTGGATTGGAGAAGAAATAAAAATAGAATGTGGAATAAAGCAGGGCTTCCCAGCTAGTATTGTAATTTTCTCATTAGTTATGAATGTAATAGTGAATGAAATTAATAAAATGTCAAGGAGTGATGGATAAAAAAATTATGAAGGAAGTACAATTGCCAATAATGTATAATTATGTGGATGATATTGTATTAATTGTAAAAAATAAAGTATGGATGGAAAAAGTAAATGAAAAATTAAGTATACATTAAAAAAAATTGTTTAAGTATAAATAAGAAAAGTAAAAGATTTGGTTTTGTAGGTATGATAGGAGGCGAGTTAAATGAAAAATAAATAGATGTATTAGGAATAACATTTGGAAGGAATGAATACAGACAACAACAATGGGGTAATGCACTCAAAGAAGTAAAGGCTATGACTAATTTTTGGAAATCATATAGATTTTCATATAGAAAAATGCACATTTGTTGAACACCATGGTAATAGGAAACATTGTTTATGTTGCTAACATCTATATGATTCCTATTAAGTATGAAAAGGAATTAGTAATGATTATATTTTCTTTTATATAGGGCTCTAGACTGAATCCAGTCAAAAGAAGGATTCTGTATATGAAAGAAGAGCAAGGAAGTTTGGGTTTAATAAGCCCAATAGTACATGCAGCATCTTTAATTTATATAAAGTATTAAAAGGGATTATGAAGGAAAATAAATACTTGATAGAATATATACTATATTATAAATACAAAGAATTGTGAGAAGGAATGGAAGTTAAAAAATTAAGTAAAAGCATTGTGAATTAAGAAATGAAAGAGTACCAAAAATTGTGTTATGGAAAATAAAAAGGAATATATGTGAGAAAAATAGAAAGGAATGGTACTTAAGTATTATAAAAATGTTATTGTATTGATCCATGGAAAGATTTAGAAATAGATAAGAAAAAAGTCATAATGATGAGTTATAATAACTATAAAAAGATTAAGAATGTAATGATTTTTTTATGGAGGTTGTCAATTAGAAAATTGCTGGTTAAGGCAAATATGCCATACAAAAAAAAAGCAAGATAGAATATGTAATAAATGTGGAGAGTTTGAGAATACTGAGCATGTGTTTTTGAAATGTGAAAAAGTTAATAATTTGTAGAAAGAAATATGTAAATATAATAGGGGAAATTTTGTTAAAATTTGAACAAATAAATATGGACGTAACAGAATTTGGTTATTATGGTGCATGTAAACAGAAAAAAATGACAAGAGTAATATTTTATGCTTCATGGACTATATGGAACGAGAGACTAAATTAAATGAAATACAATAGAAAATGGACTTTGGCAAAGATTTTGAAAAATATAATGTTTTGGTTGTGGATAAAAGAGTGGGGTGAATGCTTAAATTGAAGTTTATAAAGATTTATAAATAGATGTAAATAATATGTAATGTATATATATCAATAAAAAAAATACTTGCTTTTCATCCTACATGAGTACATGCACATGTCCCTTTCCTAATGCAGTGGCAGCTGGGAGGACAGTGTGCAAAATGGAGAACACAGTGGAGGCAGTGGAGGTGAAACCAGCTCAGTAAAGGATATTTCCAAACCTTTACAGTATTCAGAAATAATTTTGCAAAAAGATTTGTTTTTGGAGTCGGAGGAGTTGATGAGAGAAGAGTGTAATGTTACAACCCTCCAACTGGGAGGATTGCTGGATGATATAGTGGGTGACTTCATTAATCACAGAGAGTCAGAAAATGGGGAGAAATAATGGAAAAGAATACAGGCAGAGGAATTAGAAGTTACTTTGAAAGGGAACAGCACTAAAACAACAAAAACGTGAGACAGTTACGGCTTGTTATGGGAAACAGAAAGAAAAGAAGAAAGAGGATACTTCAAGAAAAGAAAATATATGGTAAGAATTTAAAGTAAAATAAGTCAGGAGATGAACAGATAAGAGGAACCGGACACTAATAATGCCTTTTGTGAAAACACAAAGAGGGAAGAGCTTTTATTCTAATAAACAGAGACACATCTTGTGACATCTTTTTTCCAATACTGCACAGGGTATGAAACAGTTTTTGCGTGAATATGAGAAGAGACAGAATGACAATCCATGGAATGAGTATGTGGTAAAAGCATTTTGTGAGAGACAAAAAAGAAAATACATATACAGTTTTGAAAAGAGGTGGAAACAGAGACCTTAAAAGGACTTTTAAAAATATATGTAAAGAAGTAATGACATTTAAAAAGTTTATGATAGTAGTGATTTATAGACTTGGGGATGGGATTGTAATAATGTTTTAAACATGGAAATGGATAAAATTGTGCACATTCCAAGTATTATAAATGCTGAGGGGAAACAGGGTGTTATAAAATATTGGGGACAACCAAAAACATTATTTTTGTGGGAGAGAAGGATATTTAGTTAACAATTGTGATAAAAAGAAATGAATGTTATATATGTGGGGAAAATAGGGCATGATATAAAGAAATGTGAACTGGAATGTTATAAATGTAAAAAAAAAAACTGGACATATATGGATTGCCTGTAAAGAAAAGAGAAAAAGAAACAAATACTAAAGATAAGGAAAATGGTAAAGAACAAATTAAATATGAATTAGAATTAGAAACACATGAAACTTTAGAAAAAGAAAAGGATAAAAACAAAAGTAAAGAAGAGGAAATAGGAATAGACTTGGAAGCTAGTGATGAAGGAGATATAGGTTCATAGGTGATTACTAAGCTAACGATACAACAGCCTTTACAAGCCTAGCCAATAATACCCAGGAAATGACTATATTATATCTTAACTCTCCAGATATGGGATGGGGTAGTATCAGGAATCCCCATCATATGATCGAAGTTTCAAAACATTGAAATTCATATTCTTGAGACCATATGATTGAAGTTTTGAGACATCAAACATAAAACAAAAAAATAAAAACAAAGACTTTTTTTTACATTTTTGGAGTGGGGTAAGCCCCCCTGCACCCCCACACCCCCTGCAAATGAAATATACCAACTCCAAGATTGCACTACAGTGAGGAAAAGGTGATATTTCAAAACCCGCCTTGTACAGCGATCTCCATTCAAAATGCTCTATGTTTCAAAACTTCGATCATGTGGTCTTAATCATATGAATTGCAAAGTTTTGAAACTGCGATCATATGATTGGGATCCAACAGCAGGATAGTGGGTCCATGGGTGTTGGAGTCCAGAGACAATTTACAGACTACCACTGTCTACAAGGGACATGGGCAGTACCATGGGAGTGAATTTATTGTTCCCCATCCATTTATCCAAGTTCTTTTTGAAGAAAGTGAGAGACAGGCTTTGTTTTATGAAGATGGGAGGTTTACTCCACAGACAATGTAGCCTTTGGATGTGACTCTGTCTCTTCAGCAAGTTCTGTTATAGTCGCTAGTAAGGTTCAGGTCCATGAAATGTGTAACCCTCATATAATTTTTCTTGCAAATATGTAACATTTTCATCAGGGCTGGATCAGAAGATGCCATGCAGGTCAGGCATATGTCCCCCTCTCAATAAACAATATGAGACAGGGCCTTTAGTTGGTCAGCAAAAGACATGTGTGTTACACTTTGTATTTTTTTGATGAGAAACCTCTGAGGTCACTCTGGGGCGGGGGGTGTAAGTGCCTGGTTAGGTACATGCAGACGGGAGCACTGTACTTAATTATGGGCCTGATGAAGGCTGAGTACAATGGGACTATGACTTCCTTTGATCTTCATACCATGCCTTTACTTGTAAGTTGAGGCACACAGAAGGATTTCTTCACTACCGTAGCTATCTGGTGATCAAAGTTTAGGTTATCTATCTGATGATCAAAGTTTAGGTTATCTATCTGTGGTCCTAGGTCCCTCACCACTGCGTCTACTTTAGGGGTGTGCTATCAATATCATAATTTGCAGGGATATATGATTTACTGAAGGGTATGATTATGCACTTTTTAGCATTTAGTCTCAGACCAGTCAGTTGTCATTTTTAGGCCTGTTTGCAGAATGTCAACATTGTTTGGGGATTCAGTGATTGTTGTCAGCTTACAGTCAGTGAACGTGGTGAGCTAGAAGCCCCTAACATCATTCTTCACTTCAGAGAAGTATATACCAAACAGGAGGGTTCCCAAGACTGAGCCATATGGGACACTGCTAGTAACAGGTTTCTTATCAAAACTGGATTCACCAATCCAGATAACACATGTCCTATCAGTGAGATAGTTGGTTATCCATCTGATGATGTAGGGATTTATGCCTAACTCAGTAAGTTTATCTATGATCCCTGGGTGGGGGAATGTGTTGAAAGCTTTGGCCAGGTCTAGATAAGCCATGTGTACCATTTTAGCCTCATCCATGGCCCTGATGAATTTCTTGAACAGGTTCACCATATTAAGCAGGAAATACCTCCCTATGACAAACCCAAATTGAGTGTGTTCCAATGTTTGGAGAGTTCCTATGTCATTACTGATCAGGTCCATGATAATTCTCTCCATGGCCTTGCATATAAGACTAGTCAAGCTTATAGGTCTGTTGTTGCCTGGGTCATTTGATGGGCCCCTCTTGTGCAAAGGGACAACTGTTGCAGTCTTCTATTCCTCTGGGACAATGCCTGTCTGGAGGGTGGTTTTAAGGATGGTTTCTAGTGGTCCTGATAGATAACAAGTATCCTGGAATGTTGTCATTAGCAATGAAGGTTGTGTTTTTGGGTTTAGTGAGTGCAATAAGGACCTGTTGCCTTGTAATGACCAGAAGGGGGATGGTTGCAAGTATTTCTTTCGATGTGGTAGAAGGTGATGGGGGAGAGGTTGAAACTGAATATGTCAGCCAGCAGATTTTCTATAGTTACAGGCTGTGTGTAAGTGTTGCCGTTCATGATTAACTTGGCAAATTGCTGGGCATTTTACATGAGGTTATGAACATAATTAAAAAAAAGCCTCATGGTTATCTTTAACCTGGGAGGCTATCTTTGTGTTATAGCTTTTTATGGCAGATTTGGACAGCTCTCTAATTTATTTGTTTAGACCGGTGAGTGTCTTTTTGCAATGTTTAGTCTATTCCTTAGCTTTGGAGAGGATTTTTTTTCCCTTTTGTTGAATAGCCTATTTATGCTACAGGTCCACCAGGGTGGTTTATTTTTATCAGTAATCACAGGCTTGATTTGGACAGGTACTGCCTCCTTTATGTAGCTATGAATATGGTTTTACAGTGCTTTTGTGTACAGCTCAGAGTAAGCCTCAGTGTCATCTGGGTTTGGAGGAGCTTGGGCGTTTAATAAGTTGTCACTTAGTTTGAGGTAAATGGCCTTAGCAAAGTTCTTAACAGGTTTGGAATTTGATGGGGATTCTAGGTTAACTTTAATATTAAAGGAGATAATTTTGAGGTCAGATCCTACTAGGGAGGAGTTAATGCATGGGAGGGAGCAGCATTCCCCCATGTTCATGAGTGCTAAGTCTAGGATATTTGTAACTCTGTTTGGGGAGCTAACTAGTTGCTCTAGGATGTTTGTGTTGACAAAGACCAAAAATCTCTGAGCAAGTGAATTATGGGTTGTATAGGTCTTTCAAGTTTATGGAGAGGTAGTTGAAGTCACCCACACATATGGTGTCAGGCTGAATGGATTGCAGTAGATGTAGGTGTGGTTTTCCAGACTCATGTTAGGGGATCTGTAGCTGGCAAGGATATGATTGAGGTTGCAGCAGGGCATGGAGCAGCTCAAGTGAGTCATGTTGCTGGACCAGTCTAGCAGTCTACATGTCCTTTATGAACACTGTGACACCTCCTTCCATTGTTTTATCCAGAATTGAGAGGGACTGAAATGTATGAAAGGCATTGTAGCCTTTGATAGCCGGGGTGCTTTCCATGGTTCTGAACCGTGACTCCACATATGTCTGGTTTCTCCAGGGTGAAGGGTGCTTCCAGGGATTGCAGTTTTTTTTAAACTCCTCATATTAAGCAGCAGTACCTTTAGGTAGTCATGAGTGAGTTTTGTTACGTTGGAGGGTTTAATAACTTAGTACAGCCTAAAAAGGCATTATGGGGATAGATAAAGTTTTTGCCAGTATCTGGAAGCCAAGTGGTGACAAGTGCAAACCATCTCTGGCAAAGCAACATTATTTGTCATATTTGTCAATCATGTCTCCCCAGGCTGACAGATATTGGATCCCCTTGTTGTGGCACCAGAAACTATGCCAATTGTTGAAGTCAATCATTTTTTGCTGGTACTGTGGCATCTTCATTGGTGAAGGTAGGATGCTACTCAAGGCTACATTCATACCTGGCAGGAACACATATTCAGAGAGCTCTGTTATGTCTCTCTTCATATAGTCCAGTGAGGTACATCTTAGATCATTTATGCCCACATGGACTATGACCATGTCATACACTGCTACTTGTGATTTAAAGACCTAAGAGCATGTGTGATCTGGTGAATGCTGGCTCCAGACAGACAGCTCACTGTGATCTTCTCCTTGTCTAGCCTGGCAAGTGAGACATCACTATGTCTTACAATGGAATCCCCAATAACTAGATGGTTTGACAGTGGAGTGTTGACTTTTGGGCTTAGAAGTGGGGGTACTATAGGTTTCAGAGTCATGTACTGCATGAGGTTCTTTTTTTGAATGTGCACAAAGACATTTAAATATGCTTTTAGGAGGTCTTGGCAGTTTGGGTAGATTACAGGTGAATAAACTCCACATATGTGGGTCTATGTGCTTGTTCCTTAGTGTTGGTAGTAAGCAATTTAGGTGTACTGCTGACAAACTGGTTTGCATTTTTCATGTGTGTATGTGAGAGCTTTTCTTGCAATGACATTATGTACCTACATCTCTCACAAACTGTCTTTGTTCTAAAATTAAATGACTGTCAGTGAATATGAGGCAGTTACTATACTGCCTCAGGATGCCCATATCCACCAGACTAGAAACAAAGATTCTTGGTAGATGGGAAGGAAAAGGGGAGAAACACTTAAAGGTCTAAGTGAGAGTGTTTAATAGTATACTATTAGATGACCTGTAGTGGTGCTGCCCTCTGCCCAAAAATGGCAGCTATGAACAGTTGGAGACTATGGAGAGCATTTCCTGTACAGGTTTTTAAACTGGAAAGGTTTGCTTGTATATACAAGGCATGAGTAACAGTGTTTGCACAATCTGTAATGTGCAAAGTGCAAACATGAGGCTTTTATGCCAACAGGATGACAGACTTTTACATGGTTAAGCCCTCAAGCCAATCAGATAAACATACAATAAGCCTTTCACCAGCAGTTCCCAACTCAGATGGGTTGAATCTGCCCTCTGCTCCCACCAGAGTGCAGAAAAACCCTCTTAATGCAAAACAAACCAGTTTTGAGCTCAAGAGCAGTAACAAGTGCTTTACAACAAAAGGCAGAACTCCTGCAGTATCATGAATCCTTGGAAACAAGTTCACAATCCCTGAGATATGTTCCCAAATACAGAAATACCAGAAGGATGAAAGACTTTTACAGCAAGAAAGTGGTAAGAGGAAAAAAAAGAATTCTATTGGTAAAAAGAGTAAAATATAGAAAAATAAATCTAAATGCATTAATAGAAAAGAAAAGGAAATGAATGTCAAGCATTATAGTAAAAAAAGAGAAAGTAGAAGAAGAAGAAAATTATATCTTTCAAATTAAAAATTGGGGAAAGGAATTATTTAATAATTATTTCAGTCAATGTAAACAGTAGAAAAATACAAGAAGGTTAGTAAGTGCATTGCCTGGTTGCCAGGAATAAAAAAATACAGAAGACCTGGAAAAATCAGCTACAAAAAAGGGAGAAAGAAAAACTGATGAGGGAAAGTTCTGCAGCTGTTCAGCAAAAAGCAATGCAACCTTCAGACATGACTTCCAGTGACCTACAGTAAGATAAAAGACAACTGCATACAGACCTGGTTAAAATAAACAAAACACTGATGGAGTATATCAACACAAACAACAAAAGGCTCAAAAAATGGAATAAGGTTTAAACAGATAATCAGATGAGATAATACTGCTGCAAAAAATTAGAAGTCAAAATAAAGAAAAGGCTGGCTGAATATGAGACTGCTCAGAAAGAGATTAAACAAATAATAATAGAATTAGAGGACAGAGCAAGTAGGGAAAAACTGAGATTTTTCAACTATTCCAGAGAAGCTACAAGGAACAGAATGCATTAATATTATGAAAGCACAAATAAGCAACTGGACTGGTATTACACATCAGGAGTTATTTGAAAGAGCACATTGTGTGCGTGCTTCAAACCTGACTATAAGAAAGCAACCTAGACCTTTAATAGTAAAGGTGCAATCCTACAAGCAAAAGTTGATTCAGACAAAAATGTGGCAGAAAAACAAAATACTAAAAGTGGGAGACAGCAGGGACAGAAACAGCAGTGTGTTTGTGGAGAATGATTACTCATTGCACACCAGACAGAAGAGGAGCAAATTTATTCCACTATTCAGGGAGTGTCAAGCTGCAGGTATGAGATTCAAACTGCTGTACCCAGCTTCTTGAAGGTATTCTTCCCTGGAGGGACAAAATCATTTTTGATGAAGTACATGCTAAGGAGGAAATACAAAAGTTTGTCCAACAAAAAGTAAGCTGTGAAACAGGAGGAGATTCTGATTCTTGTTCTTCTGGTAATAAATACCACAGAGGGACTGTAACTGTGAAATGTTTTAAAATATTTTTCAACGGAAAATGTTGGACAGAAGGAAGGGAGCATGAGAGTTAACTAGAATACTTGACAGTACATTGGAAATGCAGCACGGACAGGATTTTGGGGATGAACAGTAATAAAACCAGTAACTTAATATGTGATTATAATGCAATAAATTATATTTATGAAGTATGACAGAACAAGAAAATCTGGAAATATCTGACTTTTTTTCAGAATTTGTTGAACTTGTGGGGGACTCTAAAGCATAAGTCCTACTTCATGTCATTAATGTTCGGGAAAGTGCTTTGGGGAGGGGAAGAAGAGGGAGAAAGATAACTGTAAGTAAAGATTTTTTTTCTCTTAAACAGTACCAATTTTGTAGGATGTGGTTTTCTTTACATGTTATAAAGTAATTGTTTTCAGTTATTTTGTAATGGTGATTGTAAATAGGTGCTGCTGTTCTTTTTTTCTCCCTTCCTCTTGTTCAGTTTTAAGAAATGTAGGCATGGAAGTCCATAAGAAAAGCCTTTTTAAAAAGCATGATAAAAGAAAAATGAACAGGCTTTTTCTCATTCTCGCATGGGGAAATGACTGGATTAAAGACCTTAGATTGATTTAGTAACACATTTAAGAGAAAGCAAGTAAATGAAAAAGCACATTGAATGTTGTGAGTTTTTTTCTAGCAAATACATTTATGCTCAGTAACAATTCTGCAGCTAGTCATCATATTTCCATGGAAACAGTCTGGTAAAGAGAAACTGGCAGCCTGGTTCTCATGTCTCCATGGAGACAATCTGATAAAGAAAAACTGGCTACAATCTGGTGGAGAGTGATTGGCTAAGGGAGAAAGAAAAAAAAGGAGAGAGAAATTGGCTAGGAGATAATGCTCTCAAAGCATTCAAGGGCTTTCCCAAGGTGGTTAATTTTCTCTGAAAACATTCAGGTGTTTCCCAACTGGGAGAGTTATAAAAATAAGACAATATCAATCAGCACTTAGTAGAAGCACAGACTGCACCATGTGTCTTAGCATAGAATACCTTTATTTTAGGTTAACTCAAGTCTGTGAGTGTGGCTGTCAGTTTGGGACTTGTGTTCCTATTAGGAGGGTAAAACTTCAATATTTAAAAGTGTACAGTTTTATGTGTTAATATTACATTGATAGGTTTTAAGGGGTATTGGGTGGGTGTGTGTGTGTTTTTGAGGGCTTTCAATAAAACAAAAATGTTTTATAAGATGCAACATAGGCTCAAATGTATATGACAAGAAACAATTGTATGAAAGTTCAATCTGCCAAACTGTGTATGCATGTAACACAAAATCTGGAACTAGACATTTAATAAAAAGGTGTTATACATAAAAGGTGGGAATAATAAATGTTTTAATACAATTATGCTTTCTTTAAATGTAAGTGGCCTCGCAGATAAATACAAATAAGAAACAGTGGTGAGCTATATTAAAAATGTAGAGTGCAAATAGTTATGTTACAGGAGACATACTTAGAAAGAACAGGACATGTGAAGTTGATAAAGAAGGGTTTTCAGGATGGTTATTCAGTGGAACACCTGGGACAAAGAAAAAGAGGAGTACATATATTAATTACAAGAGGAGCTCCAATAGTGAACAGAAGGGGATAAAAAAAAGATAATAATGGCATATTTGTAGTGGTAAGGGCCTAATGGCAAGGGAGGAGGATTATACCAGCATATATTTACATTCCACCGAAAACTGGTATAATGGAACTTAAGAAGATTCTGGGAGAAATATTCATTTTTCAGCAAGGAATATTACTTATAGGTGGGGACTGGAATTTGATTTGCAGCAGTGAAGATGTGTCCGGGGGGCTCAGAAGGGAAAATACAATAAAAGAGGGTAGATTTTTGAAGAAATTTATGAAAATATTTGGCATGGAAGATGTGAATTCAGTAATTGGAGTTCTGAGTGAATTTACATATTATTCCCCAAAATATAAAAACTGGGCTAGACTAGACATAATTTACATTTAACATTAACATGTGCATTTGAAAATATTGCTAGGGATCGGGATAAAATTAAGGTGGAATAGGATGCAAATAAAAGAAAGGGAGCTATGGTTAAGAAGTAACAAGAATTATTTAGAGGGACTGACAAATGTTCAAGTACTGCAGAATGGGGGAATCTCAAAGAACAAGAGGATCAACTTCACAATGCTAGGCAGGTAATAAGGGATTACCTCGATAATATGCACGAGCTTAGAAAGACTTCTGTTAAGCAACTATTTTTGATAATAACCCTAGAGCATAAAAACATTTAGCACAATGATTCAGGAAATGGAAAGTAGAAAGGTCTGTCGCCAAACTTAGGAAGCCTATAACAAAGAAGTTAATGAGATCCTGTAGAGGTATTAGAAATATTTCAAAAATTCTATCAGAGTCTCTATAAAGCAGAGAAATATGAAAATCAAGAAAAGATACAAGTGGAAAAGTTGATGAAAAAATGAAATATGCCAAGGTTAGAGGTAGATGAGGCTTAATTATTAAAAGTTAGGATAGGAAGAGATGAGATAAAAATTTTGATGTATAACCTATTTACAGTAAAGACCCCAGGAATAGATGGTATTCTTGTGGAAATTTGGAAGTTAGGAGGACAAAAACTGATAAAGATCTGGAAGGGTTTGTTTAACTGTGTCTTAAGAGGAGAAGTACCACCATCCAGGAAGAAAGCAGTGATAGCTATAATACCTGAAGAGGGTAAAGATCCATCAAATCCAGCTTCATACAGGCCCATTTCAATACTAAACCATAAGTATAAAGTGTTCATGTCTATAATTGCTAAAAGAATGGCAAACATAATGCCAAGACTGACAGATATGGATCAGTGTGATTTTGTGGAAGGGAGGCAAACATTTGACATTAACAGAACACTGATGATCCAGAGGGAAGCAGAATGTAAGAAAATACCTTTATTGCTGGTGGGTCTAGATGCAGAGAAAGCATTTAGCAGAGTAAGCTGGGACTTTATGAGCAGGGCAATGGAAACCTTTGCATTTCTTGAAAAAATTATATGGTTGATTAGGAGAACATATGAGGGATCAGAGGTGAAAATTAAAGTGGGTGGGGTCCTTTCTGATAATTTCTGTTGAGCAGAGTAACCAGGCAGGGCTGTCCTCTATCCCCTTTATTATTTGCATTATATTTAGAACCACTGGCAAAGAAAATCAGGGACTCACAAATTCAAGGATATAATTGGTATGGTTGTCAAGAAAAGCTGGCTTTATTTGCAGATTATATTATTTTGGGTCTATATTATAATATTGAATGGAACAAATGGCCGAAATATCGAAAGTGCCATTCAAATAACTTAGTTTTGTGGGGGGATGTGGCCCCCACACACCCCACTAATTATATATACCAACTCTGAGACAGCACTGCAGTGAGGAAAGGGCAAAATTCCCGATCTTCACTGCATCCTAATCCCACAAACCAGAACTTGATGAACAGCACTTTCGATATTTCGGCCGTTCAACATTCATTCCATTCGATATTATAATACAGACCCATTATTTTGTACCTGAGAAAACCAGAAAAAGACATTACAGTATTGTGGAAAATTTTGAGACAGTTTTATATCTTTTCAGGATACAATATTAATGATGCTGAAACAAATGCAGTAGCAGTAAATTATGTACCCACAACATGCACTGGTTCAGGAATACTCATATTTATGGGAACATGACAAAATGAATTATTTAGGAGTATGGATTAAAAAGGATTCTAGTATGGCACTTAAGGTTATGTGGGAAGAGACTAAACAAATGACAATACAAAAAATCGATAAAATGGAAGCCTTGTTATATGGATATGGATAGTAAGATACAAGCAGTTAAAATGTCTTTAGTTCCTTTAGTCTTATACACAAGGTCAGGCATATTTTTATCAACCAGAGGAAAAGTTGTGCGTAGCATTTAATAAAGAGCTGAATTAATTTATCTGGGAAGGGAAGGTGGCAAGAGTCAAGTGGAATAAGTTGATTCTTCCAGAAGAACAGGGCGGATTGGAATTACCCAATTTGAAGGGGTATTTCAGAACTACACAATTAAGACTCCTATACATAGCACAAGCAGAAAGCTATAATTCAAAGTGGAAGGAGATGATAAAACATGGGGGAAGCTCAAGAAACAAGGAGAGAATGGGATTTTGGATTCAGGCCTTTAAAGAAAATAACAATAGTCATGCAGAATATTATATCCATAAAGTAGGAGAAAGGATTCTAAGAACTAAACCAACACATGAATGGAGAAAGGAGATTCTGCTGATAGGGATGACTGCAATTAGGGACAAAGACAATAGCCAAGAGGGGGTCAGAATTTATTAGAGAAAACTGGCAAAGGAACCAAGGTATTGTGAGCAAACAACTAGAGAGGGAAAGATGACAGAATGGGAAGATGCCAAGAATTTATTTGGACTGCAGGTTAGCGATTGCCTATACTCTGATATTAATTCCTGATAGGGAAGACAAAGATAAAGAAATAGGGGGGTTCTAAACAAAACACCAACGCTGGTAGAGTTTTTAATAGAATTTAGAACAGAAGCTGTCATTAAAAAAGGAATAATTAGTAGAGCATTTAAAATATTGCATGATAATTATAAGAATGGGAATCCATATATATGTCTCCCAAATATGCAACAAAATCTAGAAAATTTAAGATTTTTGCCTGGAAATGTTTATATAGATATTTTTATACCTCATGTAGACTCCAGAGAAGTTTTCTTCAGGCAGACAGTAAATGTTGGATGTATAAAGGGGAAGAGAGAGGTAATTTGGAACATATTTTCTGGGAGTGTGGTGAGTTGGTGGACTGTAAGGATTCCCTGCAGGATGCACTGTCAGAGATGGTGGTCGGCAGATTGGTCTGACGAGGGAGATGATTTTTCTGAGCTACGATAGAGAATCAGAATTGCCTAGACAGCTTTTTTACCAGTGCTGGTCTTTTACTTAGGATCGCCCTATATCTTTCACTCTGCCCATACTCTATCAGTCCGTCATAGTGAAGGTAATCTTTACCCTGCAGTCCAAATGAATTCTTGGCCTCTTCCTATTCTATTGCACTTCCCTTTCTATTTATTTGATCATGATACCTTGGTTCCTTCGCCAATTATCTTCAGTAAATTCTAGCCTCCTCTTGTCTATTCTCTGTACCCCTAATTGCTGTCATCCTTATTGGCAGAATCTCATTTCTCCATCTCCGTGTTGGCTAAGTTCCAAGAATACTTTCTGCTACTTTATGAATATAATATGCTGTATAATTATTATTATTCTCTTCAAGGATCAGCATCCAAAACCCCAGTCCTTCCTTATTTCTTGAGTTTCCCCCATATCATCATCATCCCTTTCCACTTTAAGTTATAGCTTTCTGCGTGGGCTATGTATAGCAGCCTTAACTGTGTAGCTCTGATATGCCCCTTCAAATCAGGCAATCCTAAACCACCTTTTTCTATTGGAAGGGTCAATTTATCCCACTTGACTCTTCCCTTTACCCATCCAAGACAAAATCCTTCAACTTTTTATTATTTTCTATCCACAACTTCTCCACTGGTTGATAAAAATATGAATGGCCTGTGCATAAAACTAAAGGGACTGAAAACATTTTCATTTCTTGTAGCTTGCTATCCATATCCATACAACAAACCTTTCAATTTCTCAGTTTTTGTATTATATTTTGTTTAGTTTCATTCCACATATCCTTAGCAAAAGAATCCTTTTCAATCCATACTCCTAAGTGCTTCATTTTATCATGTCCCCATATATATGGATATTGCTGAACCAATTTGTGTGAGTACATACTTTACAGTTATTGCCTTTGTTTTATCTTTATTAATTTTGCATCCTGAAAACTCTTGAAACTGTCTCAAGAATGTACCACAACACTGAAAGGTCTTTTTCTGGTTTTATCAGGTATAAAATAATAATATCATCTGTAAATAACGGCAACTTTTCTGGACTACCATACCAATTAAATCGTTGAATTTCTGAGTCCCTTATTTTCTTTCCAAATGGTTCTAAATATAACGCACAAAGTGGAAAAAGGACACCCCTGCCTGGTTGCTCTGCTCAAACAGAACTTATCCAAGAGAAACCCCCCCCCATTTAATTTTTGCCTCCGACCGCTCATATATTCTCCTAATTAACCTTATGACTTTATCAGGGAATGCAAATACTTCCATTGCCCTACTCATACTGTTCTATGCTCACTCTGCTGAATGCTTTCTCTGCATCAAGACCCACCAACAACAGTGGTATTTTCTTGCATTCTACTTCCCTCTGGATCATCATCGTTCTATTAATGTTGTCAAATGTTTGCCTCCATCCACAAAACCACTCTGATCCATCTCTATCAATTTTGGCATCACCTTTGCCATTCTTTTAGGCATTACATATATAAACACTTCACAATCATGGTTTAGAATCAAAATGACTTATATAAAGCTGGATATGATGGGTCATTACCATCTTTAGGTATTATGGCCACCACTGCTTGATTTCAGGATGTTGGTGTTTCACCTCCTTTTACAATACTGTTAAACAAAAACCCTCTGTATCATTATCACTCTCCTCCCTCCTAGCTTCCAAACTTCCACAGGAATACCATCTATTCCTGGGGACTTTCCTGCAGATTGGTTAAGCATCACAATTTTTATCTCATCTCTTCCTATCCTGCAAGTAATTGAGACTCATCTACCTCTAACATTAGCATATTGAATTCTTAAATAAACATTTCCATTTGCACTGTTTCTTGATTTCCACATTCTTCTGTTATATACAGACTTTCATAACATTTCTGAAATACTTTCTTGTGACAATGTGAGGTAGTGCCAGCTATGCCAGAGAGAGAGTACGGCAGTGCATGTGTAACATATGCCAACATAACTAACTGGAGTTTTGTAAAGAATTTTATGTCATTTGTATATCCAACTGATTTGTACAGATGCTTGTGTTAAAAATGTATTTGTAAATCTGTTTCTGTCAAAAATGTATCAACAGTGGGTCCTGCTGGACAGGAAAGAATTATATATTTATATCAGACTGTAGTTCTGTAACTGAGGAAATGTGTATATGTTAACAGAGGATGCTAGAAGGGAAGGGGTTAAGCTCAGCTTACCTTAAGAAATATAGCCAGAAATTATATTACTTTGTTTAGGCCAAAATATTTTATCTCACAGGCCTGAATGCAGTCAGAGAAGCAATATCTGGGAAAGGCCTAGGCTCTTATTGTCTTTAGTGGTGAGCTAATTGCTATCCTGGGGTGCCAGAGAAATGTCTGGTCAGACTCTGCAGAGGGATGAAAGTATTGAAATTGTTTTACAGTCTCCAGATGCCTTAGCAAAGTTTGTGACACATCTGTGCTAGATCCTGGTTCAGCTTCTACTCAGGGGGTTAGTGTGGGAGCCACAGAGTCAGGTGACCAGATGTGATGCCATTCTATAGGCAGCACTGCAATTGTAATTAGATATTAGTGAGAGAGGTAACAGTAACACTCAGCACTCTGTTATTGGAACCGATAACAAAGGCACTCATCCACTTCATCTTGTCTTGCTTTTATAAGTAACTTAACTAGGGAACAGTATTTCTTCAGTTAGTTAGAAAATACAGTGATATTAGTTACATACTGTTTTTCTATATCTGTCCGAGTCTTTCCATCTGTGTTGTTTTTTATATTCCTGTGAAATGAAACTCTGTATATATTGTAGATATTCAGTATTTTCATGTTTCTAATTTATTATTATTACGTATACCTAAATTTTTCATTGTGGCTGGTCTTTCAGAAAATATTTTTATACTTGAGAGTAACTGCATTTATCTGGTGGCACTGTGGGTTTCATGCACCTGAAAGTCTTGCTGCTTGGTTAACATTACTATTTGTATAGTATTAATTTTACTAACAGTAACTGGGCACCCTGGTAAGAGCCTTAAAGTAGCTGTCTGGTGGCAGTGAATGAGAAGTTATGTACTTACCATAACGTTCCATGTTAGTTGTCTTCTTCTCGCCTTCTTTCTTGCTGGATGGGTTTAGAGCCGAATCTCAGCTCCGACTCGGCCTATTACTAAAGCTCGAGAGCTATTTTTACCGGCTCAAGGCTATCCTATGTCCCATAATGCTAGGCATCATATACCCAGATCTCGTTTGATAGCTAACACTATGGACATACATGTCCCACCACAACAGAGAATATATATATATATATATATATATATATATATATATATATATATATATATATATAAATAGAAGCTCTTGTAAATATATACATATCTCTTTATAAGAGTTACCAAGAGAAGCAAGAGAGCTAGCTGAGAAGATAACCCTAGTGATGAAAAATCTCACACGATACTCTCAGTCTTTCCAGGCTAGGGGGATGGAAGGTACGACGCAAGAAAGAAGGCGAGAAGAAGACAACTAACATGGAACATTATGTTAAGTACATAACTTCTCAATGTTAAGTTGTCAATCTCACCTTCATTCTTGCTGGATGGGACAGCGTCCCTAGCACCTGGGTCCTGGGTGGCTCAATGGAACAGACTCTTGAGTACAGTGGAACCAAAATCAGCCTGGCTTCTGGAGGCCATGTCCAGCTTGTAATGAGAAATGAAGGTATGACGAGAGGCCCATGTGGCCGCTGCACAAATGGAATCTATTGGCAATCTTGCCTAAAAGGCTACTGAAGGAGCTAATGCTCTGGTCGAATGAGCTCTGGGCTTAGAAGGGAGCTCTTTATGCCTCAATTGGTAAATCAACATGATAACAGAGGTCAACCACCTGGACAAGGTTACTTTGGAAACAGGCAGGCCTTGCTTCCCTTCCGCGTAAGAGAGGAAGAGCTGGTTTGATTTCCTCGTCTGCTTAGTTCTATCCAGGTAGAAGCGTAATTGATGGTGAACATCCAAACAATGTAACTTTCGTTCAGCCCTATTGGTATAATTTGGGAAGAAGACAGGCAGATCAATGGTCTGATTCAGATTTTTTTCAGAGAGTACTTTGGGTAAAAAGGATGGATTAGTCGTAAGTGACACTCTATCTTTGTGAAAAACAAGGTAAGGAGGGTGAACACAAAGGGCTTGAAGTTCCAATACCCTTCTTGCTGAAGTGATAGCTACTAAGAAGAGAGTTTTCCATGAGAGCAGCTTTAATGAACAGGAAGCTGCTGGCTCAAAAGGAGGGAGAATTAAAGATGACAGCACCAAATTTAGGTCCCACGGAGGGGGAGGATCTTTTACTGGAGGCCTAAGTAAGAAGGTTCCTTTTAGAAAGGCTTTGCAGAGCTTGTGGGACATAATGCTAGTCTCTGACAAGCCGTGGAAATTTGCAATAGCTGCCAGCTGAACTCTGATGGTGGCTGAAGAAGAACCCATTTGAAAAAGTTCTGCCAAAAACTCTAAAACTGTTTGGACAGGAGCCGTAAAGGGGTCCACTTGTTTTTCCCCTGCCCAAACAGAGAAACGCTTCCATTTGCTAGCATAAGTCTTTCTGGTAGCAGACTTGTGAGAAGCGAGAATGATGTCGCGAACTGAATGAGAGATTAAGGGAAGCCTGGCTAGGGTTGGAAGTGGAGCAACCAAGCTGTGAGGTTGAGAGATTGAAGGGATTGATGCAGCCCACCCGATTGATGGGTCAGAAGATCTGGCACTGGGTCCAGATGCCAGGGCCGTTCCAGAAGATGACGTTGCAGGAAAGTACAGTTTTGTACCTACCATAAATGTAGATGTTCGAGGATTCCCTTGCTGCAGTCCTGACTATTGGGTATAGTCCGCGTCCCAGTCGGCCCGAATACCAGAGTATAAGGCTGACGTCGGTCATGGCGCCTTAGACTGACGTCAGTACGTCAGGGTACTAATGCGCATGACCGACGTCATTTCCTCAGTCTTTTCTTGCCCCAGATGTCAGAAGACCCAAAAAGACAAGTCCCAAAAACAACCTGCACCAATAAACATGTACAATATATACAGTAATATATATACAAAAAATATAAGCATGTAAACTCACCTACACAACCACCCTGAAACACAGAGGGGAAGGAGGGAGGGTAAATTGGACTGCAGCAAGGGAATCCTCGAACATCTACATTTATGGTAGGTACAAAACTGTACTATGTTCTTCGTCTTCCCTTGCTGCAGTCCTGACTATTGGGTAGAATCCCAAAGCAGAGGTAAGGAGGCTGGCAAATTATAAAGTAGCAGGAGCTGACAACATGCCTTGTAAAACAGCTGTGGCAAAACCAGCTCTAGTCTTAGAGTATATAGGCAGGTGATAATGCCTAGAGAAAGTATGCACTGAACTCCAAGTAGCTGCTTCCAGAATATCTTTAGTTGCCACCCCCCTTAGAAATGCTGTTGAAGTGGCAGTAGCCCTAGTGGAATGAGGCCTAATCCCAGCTGGAACCTCTTTGCCATGATGGGAATAACAAAATGCAATGCAAAGCCAATCCACCTAGAAATAGTTTGTTTTGACACAGGCGTGCCCTGTGAACTCAAAGCAAAAGAAACAAGTAACTGCTGAGACTGCCTAAAATCTTTAGTCCTGCTCAAATAATAGCAATTGCCTGTGTACATCTAAAGTGTGCAAAATCTTTTCCCCTTTATTTTGAGGATCTGCAAAAACGTAGGCAAATGAATAGTTTGGTTTAAAGCCACACTAGAAACCACCTTGGCATAAAGGAAGGATTAGTGCGTAATGAAACCCTGTCCTTATGGAAAACCAAAAGGGCTCTACTGCCATAAGGGCCTGCAACTCAGACACCCTTCTTGCAGAAGTAATAGCCAACAGAAAAGCAGTCTTCCATGACAAATATTTCAATTCAGCAGTAGCTGCAGGCTCAAAAGGTTGTAGAGTAAGTTTTCCAACACAAAATTGAGATCCCAAGCAGGAGTAGGAGCTCTCATTGGGGGTCTTATATTCTTTGCCCTCTAAGAAACTGCTTGAACAAAGGATGCGAAAACAAAGGTGGGTCACAATCATAGTGAGCTGAAATTGCTGCAGCATGAATCTTTATGGAAGAGAAGGACAAACCTTTGTCCAATAATTCAGTAAGATATTGAAGAGCCACACTCAAATTAGGCTCTGAAATCTCCAAATTCTTTGCTGTACTCCAAAATAAAAATCTCTTCCATTTTTCTGCGTACACTCTCCTAGTACTAGGCCTTCTAGCTTCCATAATCACATTTAAAACTTGTTGAGGAAGCTGAGACCTACCGTGCTTCAACACAGAATATGCCAAGCTGTGAGATGAAGAGATTGAAGCTTGACATTGAGCAGATGACCGTCCTTCTGAGATAACAGATGAGGAATCAGAGGTAAAGGCCATGGAGGCTTCTTTACAAGACTCCGTAGAAGTGGGTACCAGTGTTGCCGAGGCCAATCTGGAGCTATCACCAACTCTGTTTTCGGTCTGAAACTCCGGTTTCGGAAAATCTCAGAACGCCAACCTGCACTCGCAAAATTGCTTCTGCATCGGACCATGCGGCAAAAAAGACTGAGGAAATGACGTCGGTCATGCGCATTAGTACCCTGACGTACTGACGTCAGTCTAAGGCGCCATGACCGACGTCAGCCTTATACTCTGGTATTCGGGCCGACTGGGACGCGGACTATACCCAATAGTCAGGACTGCAGCAAGGGAAGACGAAGAACATCGGAAACCAAACTTGTCGAGGCCAGTAAGGGGCAACAAGGATCATTCTGGATCTCAAAGCAGTTGCTTCCTGGATTAACTGAGTAATTAAGGGAAAAGGGGGAAAAGCATACAGAAGACCCCGGGGCCAATCATGGACTAGAGTGTCTCTGGGGGAAGACCTGGGAGAGGGAAGAGGGTGAAGAAGTCTTGGCACTTGCTGTTCTGTGGGGTTGCGAAAAGGTCACAACAAGGCTGACCCCACCTTCTGAAAATTCTTTCCGCTACTAGCTGGTTGAGAGACCACTCGTGGGGCATGAGAATGGCTCTGCTCAGCCTGTCCGCTATGACATTGGACTTCCTGGGGATGTGCGTTGCTACCAGAAACCATTGAGAAGAGATTGCCCACTGCCAAAGTCTGAGTACTTCTCGATATAGGGGGTAGGATTTGGTTCCACCCTGCTTGTTGATGTACCACAATACAGACATATTGTCTGTCTGAATTGCAATAGTCCCGGTGGGTAGAGAGTCTTGAAGGGCCATAGCGCTAAAAGTACCGCTCTCATTTCCAAGACATTTATGTGCAGGTGGCATTCGAAGGGTTGCCATGTGCCCTGGACTGTCCTGCCCTGAACGTGCCCCCCCACCTGATCAGGGAGGCATCCGTTGTCACAGTGGCAACAGGAGGAGGAAGGACAAAAGGTCTGCCCTGAAGAACCTGAGGGGAGACCATCCACCAAGAAAAGTGCCTTTTGCATGACTGAGTGATTAGAATGCTGTGTGACATTGGAAGCTGTTGAAAGGACCACTGGGAAAATAGCATCCACTGCAGGATCCGCATGTGAAAGCGAGCTGGGGGAGTAATGTGATTGCTGCTGCCATGAGGCCTAGGGGTTTTAGTACGAATCTGGCCTGGACTCTGCTCTCCTGTAGTAGGATCTGAACATGATCGCGAATGTCTGAAACTCTTTGTGCAGCCAGTTTTGCTGACAGCTCCACAGTGTTTAAAACGGCACCTATGAAGGTAATAGACTGACAAGGCAGACTTTTCGAAGTTTATAGAAATACCTAGCTCATTGCAAGTTTGGACAGCATAATTTCTGGACTGGAGTAGTTGACGCCTGGTGGTGGAAGTAAGGAGCCAGTCGTCTAAGTATGGAAACACCTGGAATCCTTGTCGTCTCAGGTGAGCCGCGACCACTGCCATGCATTTGGTAAACACCCTAGGGCTGTGGTGAGGCCAAAGGGCAGGGCTCTGAATTGGTAGTGACTGGCTCCCAGCCGGAAGCGGAGAAACTTTCTGGAGCGCCTGTTCATTTTGATATGGTAGTACGCATCCTAAAGGTCTATAGAGCACATCCAATTGTCCTGACCCAGAAAGGGTAGAATGGACTGTAGCGTGACCATCTGGAACTTCGTTCTTTGAACAGACTTGTTCAGCCTGCTGAGATCCAAAATAGGTCTCCAGTCCCCTGTCTTTTTTGGTACCAAAAAGAACTTGGAGTAAATTCCGGATCCTTGCTGGTCTGCTGGGACTGGCTGGATAGCTCTTTTTCTTAGCAGCTTTGAAATTTCTAGTGCTGCTTGATCCCTTAGACCAGGTGGAACATCTGGAAGGGGCCCTTTTGGCTGTTGTGGGGTGTGAATAAAGGGAATTCTGTAACCCTTGGATATGATCGACTGTATCCATTTGTCTTGCGTGAGGGAATGCCAGGCTTCTGGGTACAGTGATAGTCTTCCCCCGACTGCCTCCGAAAGTGGACAGTCGGGCAACTCCTCAGGAGTGTTGGAAGGGTTTGTCAGAGAAAGATTCTCTGCTACCCTGATTCTGCGGACCCCCCCCTGCCCCTTGGGCGGGGTCTATTATTGTTCCCTCCTCTGCCCCTGGACGTGCGTCAGGCAGTACTCCTCCAGGTTTGCGGAACCACATTTTGCCACTCTTCTGACCCTTAGGATATGGTCTAGAAGGAGTGGAAAAATGGACTCCCATGGCAGAGAGAGTCTTGCCTTCCTGCTCGCACCTGGTTATTGTATCTTTCACTTGAGGTCCAAACAAGATAGAACCATCAAAGGGGGTGTTAGTGAAGGACACTTTGAAGGGGTCAGCAAAGTTACAAAGTCGCATCCAGGTGTGTCTCCTTAGAGCAACGCCCGTGCCTGCAGCCCTACTCACCCCATTGGCTGCATAGGAAATGAGCCGCATGGAGGAGTTGACAATCGAGTTCAGGGTCGCCAGCTGGGAGTTGATCTTTTCCTGAGACCCCACAGCTGATGGGTCCTGTAAGGTATCACCCAGTTCTTTGAGAAGGTCTCTTTGAAGACGGGTGAAATGGCACAAATAATTCAGCGACCGCATAGCAAAGGTCACTGAAGAAAACATCCACTTACCATACCGGTCCATAGTCCTAGAGTCCTTATTAGGAGGATGGACAGGTACTGAAGGGTCAGCCAACTCCTTCTTAGTGGCCGCCGCCACCACGGCATCAACAGGGATGCCCTTAGTTAGAAACTGCCTATCAGAAGGGGCTGTAATAAATTTTGTAGACCTCCGGGGAGTTGGTTCCATAGTATCCAGAGCCGTCCACGCCTTTCAAGCCACCACATCCATGAGTGGATCGAAAGGCAGAGACACCCAGAAGGTGGAAGGGTGAGAACCAAACGCATCTAGGTACACTGACTCATCCTTGGAAGGGTTGAGGGCAGACCAGTTCCCCCTCTGCTTGAGAATCTCCAGGATGTCAGAAAAGGTGACATCCTCAGAGGGGGACCTTGGGGATCCTTCCGACTCATCCAGGTCGGTATCTGATGTGACTGACTCAGGGGAGTCTACATGCTTCCTCTTGCATGTTCTCTTTTGAGGGGGCTCCCCTGCAGGATCCAGGGAGGCCTCGGAAGAGGAGGATATGCCCAATGGGGCTACCTGGAGCATTGGTTCTCCATGCTTGGGGTCGGGAGGGTAGGCAGAGGCCGAAGCAGGCACCATAGGGGGAGGGGCCGACGGGGTTGACCGTGGCGCCGGTATGGGAGCCAGCACGCTCCTCATGACCTCAAAGGTGCCCCTATCAGGCAGGGAAGAGGGACCCAACTCCAAAGAGATAAGGGCTCCCCCCGGCACCGAGAGGGACGGCTCCGGGGCCAAACTCACCTGCGCCGAGGCTCCAAGAGGGAGAACAGTGTCAGACATGGGTCCGATGCCACTCACCCCCTCGGAGCTGACGAGGGAGTTTCGGCACCAAGATCCCTCCAAGGCCGGAACCAAGGAAGGGATCGGAGCCTACGAAGGAGCCGATAAGAGTGGTATTGGTTCTGACGCCCCAACAGTGCTAACCCCCGACGACCTCCGGCTCTGAGCTCAAAGGAAGAGTTGGAGGAGGAATTGGAGCAGGCATTGGGGTAGCCACTCTCCGATGAGAAGGGCTATGCAACATCTGGGCCAGCGCCTGCGACTTTAAGAGCCTGACTACCCTCTCGAGGTCGTGATCCAACAGCCTGGAAGACCGAGAGGAGTGAGACCTATGGCTCCACTCCGATAGTAAAGGGGACTTCGGAGCCGAACGCACCGACTCCAAGGAAGGAGATAGGGAATGTTTTCGGCTTGGAGATGGCTCCGACACTAAAGTCGGAGCAGACAGAGGCCTCGATGCATCGGTTCCAGCCAGAACAGACGAGATAGAAGGAGGTCCGCTCGGCACCGGCTCCGGACATGGAGCTGATGGTTTGGTGGGCTTAGAAGGTCTACCGGACGGAGGCTTCGTCGGGGAACCTTCAGGCTTTAGCAAGCCCCTAAGGATGAGCTTGTTTCTGCGTTCCTGCAGGACTCTTGGACTGAAGGCATGGCAGACAGAACAAGAGTCCTGCAGGTGCAGAGGGCCCAAGCAATATACACAAGGTGTGACTGTCTGTCAGAGACATCTTCTGACAGCACGAGTCACACTTCTTAAATCCTGAGACCTTGGTATCCTTGGACATGATACCACAGGACCGGGACAGAAAGTCTAGTCAAGCACACAAAGCACCAACACACACAAAAAAAACTCTTGAAGATACCCACACAACAACTACTTTAAACTTCACTACAGGGAAGGGAACAATATTCCACACACACACTCAAAGGGAAACCCCCAACTACCAACTAAAGAAAAGGACCGAAGGCCCTATCCACCTTAAGGGTGGAAAGAGAGAAGAAACTACCGGGAAAAGGAGGGAAAAACTAGTCGGTACACTACTAACACTACTAGGACAAAAGCTACTAAGAGAAAAATTACAAGAACTAACTGCAAATATAAAATATTTTTAATACGACCTGGAGCCGGTGAAAAACACAACCTCGTAGCTGAAGCGGCAAACGAGATCTGGGTATATGACGCCTAGCATTATGGGACATAGGATAGCCTCGAGCCAGTAAAAATAGCTCTCGAGCTTTAGTAATAGGCCGAGTCGGAGCCGAGGTTTGGCTCCGAACCCATCCAGCAAGAATGAAGGTGAGATTGACAACTTAACATTCTACCTTATAGTCTGCGGAGAGGGGGCATAGCTGTTAAATCTGTGCCAACCTTACCCAGGTGTGTGCGCATATGTGAAAATCAAATCTCAAAGAGTGTATGTGTCAGTTACATGGAATAGGGACACATAGCACTGGTTTCTGCAGAGAGAAAGGTGGATTCTAATTTGGGGCCTGAAGAAGAAGTCTATCCCCAGGTCTGGAGTGTGCTCTCTGTGTCTTTTTATGGGAAATTGTGCTTGATGCAGAGAGCTGCGTATGAAAATACTGTCTGTATCCATTTTTGTTCCAAGTGAATGTCCCCACTGATGTCAGTGGTGAGGACCGAGTCTCCTTGATTACTGGCCCAGGGTGGGATGTCACACTTCTAACACCTATACAGGATATCTGGTTATTTTCCTTATTATAGGCCCCCTAAGCTTGGCAACAACCCTGTCTACTTACTGTTGCCTGAGTCATTGTGCTAAATGTTTTTGTGCTCTGGAGTTATCAAAAAACATTTGCTTAGTAGCAAACTTTATAAACTCAGGTATATTATCAAGGTAGCCCCTTATTTTGTATTTAGCACTCTGCAATTGCTTCTGTTCTTGTATCGCTATTCCCCCTAATAGCAATATTTAACCTTTGTCAGTCTCCCCTAAATAATTCTTGCTACTTCTTAGACCTTATCTCTTTTATTTCCACCCTATTTTAAACTTCACTTTCATTTTATCCTACTCCTTAACTATATTTTCAGAAGAAATTTCCATCTTCTGTAATAACTTCCACATAATTTCCACTACCAAACTCCAGCTACTGAATTCACATTTTCCATACCATATATTTTCATAACTTTCTTCAAATATCTACCCTCTTTTGGTAAATTTTCCATTCTAGGCCCCTGAGATACACCCTCACTGTTGCAAATAAAATAAAATTCCCCAGCTATAAAAAAAGTTGAGATCCCTCATCAAATCCTCTAAAGCTAGCTATGAAAACAGAACTGAAGCAGATAGTAAAGACAACCACAAGGCCTTCTATAGTTATGTAAAGAATCTCCACGGCAATACCCAGATTTGCTCTGAGCTACTGCACAATGGTACCTCCTATATTGAGCCAACAGATATTGTCAATATACTGGCAGATAGATTCAGTGGCAACTTTAACCCTCTCTCCCCTCCTAAAGGACCAATCACAATACCAGTAGATTGCCAGGCACCCAGTATTACTGCTGCACAGGTTAAAACAGCACTGTCCATGGCCAAGAATACAGCTTCTATGGGACCTGACAATATCCCTGGCTGTATTCTACATAAACTACAGAGTGAACTGGCACCTCACCTGTGTGGCCTGTTCAATCACAGCCTTACCTCAGGCTTTGTCCGTACCAAATGGCACACTGCTGAGTGACTACAGACCCTGGGAACTATCACCCCATTAGCCTGACGAGTCTGATATGCAAAGCTACGGAACGCATCATCATGGACCTAATAAACAAGGATATAGGGAATCTCTAAACTCTGGATCCTACACAGTTTGATTTTGTGAAGGGTAGATAGTGCCTCTTCAACTTGGTCAGCTTCTTTGAGTCAGTCATCAGAGCTGTGGATAAAGGCAAGGTGTATCATACAGCCTACCTTGATCTGGCCAAGGCCTTTGATACCATTCCCCACTCAGGAATCATAGAAAAACTCACTAAGCTAGGTAGCAACCCCTATATCACTAGGTGGGTTGCAAACTGCCTCACAGATAGAACCCACAGTGTGAAAGTAGCTAACTCCAAGTTGGACTCCAGACCAGTCACGAGCGGAGTCCCACAGGGTTTGGTCCTGGGTCCTCTCCTGTTTGGTATATACTTCTCTGAAGTCCAGGCCAACACGAAGGGACTCTGGCTGACAAAGTTCGCAGACGATTACAAGGTGGGAGCTATTATTAAGTCCCCAAGTGATGCTGACATCCTACAGAAAGGCCTCACTGGGACCAATGACTGGTGTCAGAACCATGGCCTTAAGCTCAATGCCAAAAAATGTGTCATCATCCCCCTGGGGAAAAACCCAGTTCCCCTGAATTACATTGATGGTAGTCCACTGAACACAGAAGGCATTATAAGAGATTTGGGAACACAGGTTGACAGCAACCTATCTTTTGACCACCACATTGCCACTGTGGTCAGAAAGTCCTTCTATGTGGCACATCTCATTACTAAGGGTTTTGCATCCAGGAAGAAAGAGGTCATTGTCTCCCTCTACTCTTCCCTCATTAGGCCATTCATTGAGTACAATGCCTCATTTGTCATGTACCTCACTAGACACCTGCAACAACTGGAGAGGCCGCAAAAGTACCTCACAAAGAGAAGAAAAAAACTGCCAAAGTGGATCCAACAAAAAGACGCCAGTCGAAGTAAAAATCCCAAAATACTTTACTGTTTGTGAGCACTTTCATGCATAAGATACATGCACTTCTTCAGACAAACTAATAGCAAATGCTTCAGTACTATTATAGTCCCTCTGAATCATTGATTCTCATAAGAGATTTTAACTTTAACAGGCATTTGATGGAACACATTTCATTTATGCCTGGGTGAATACAGGCACTAGTTTTGAGCTGCTACAATAGCTCAGATTCTTCTAGTTTGAGGTGCCAAGGGCCACCTCTGGGATTCAACTCTATCTTTTGCACTACTGTGAATAAAAAAACATGAGTTGGGTTTTCAGATATATGTTTCGCTAAAGCATTTGTTAATACTCCCTTGGAAATTGCATACAGGTGCTCATATATTCGTTGTTTTAAGTGACGTTCCGTCTTCCCCAAATAGAGCATGGCGCAGATTTTACAACTAGCGAGATATACTACGCCTTGGCTATTGCAGTCACACTTGTTGTTCATATGGTATTTTACATCCCGAATTGTAAAGGAGGTACCTGTCTTTATATATTTACAGTATCTACAACGGCCACATCTATACATTCCATTATTCAGCTTTTGTTCCTTAGGTGTGCGTTCCAAAAGAACTTTTAGGGAAGGAGCCTTCTTAAAAACAACTAATGGTTTTTGTCCCAAATTTTTACTCATATGAGCATCCTGAGTGATAAATTCCCAATTATTATTAAGTATACGTCTAATTTCTGGTGACAGTATATTAAATAAATAAAATCTCTTATGAGATGAAGGTAATGAATGTATAATGTATATTGTTTTTAATGTAATGTATTTTTAATTTCATCAAAAATAGTTTGTAAAGTTTTCTTCCTTGTATAATATTTATATATAACAAAATAACAATTAATTTAGTATTTTAGCGGGTGTATTTTAGATGAAAATACATTGTTAATGTTTATTAAAATAAAAATAAAGTTAAGGGTACGAAGTATATATTTTGTTTAGGAAAAATGTCCTGATTTTTTAATGTTCTGTCAAGGTCAAGATTGAATATATATACTTAGTATTTTTCCATTGAGAAATGTTCAACTGCAGCAGGTTTTTTCTAAAGGGATGGTTAATTAACTAATTAAATCAATGATTCAATTATGTGAAATGTTAGAGGGACTATAATAGTACTGAAGCATTTGCTATTAGTTTGTCTGAAGAAGTGCATGTATCTTATGCATGAAAGCGCTCACAAACAGTAAAGTATTTTGGGATTTTTACTTCAACTGGCGTCTTTTTGTTGGATCCACTTTGGCAGTTTTTTTCTTGGTTTTTTGAGCTTTGCTTGTCTGTGGTTTTTCACCTCACAAAGAGAATCCTAGGCCTTAAAACACTTGTCCTATATGGACAGACACAAAAAAAACTCCAACTATTCTCTGTTTCATATTGCCTACTTAAAGGCGATCTCTGCTTGACTTACAAAGCGATATCTGACCCAGCTCTGTTAGAAATGCTACATCTAAAGAAATCTCAATCCTTCCGCACAACACGCTCCAGAGACCTCAACCTCATTATCACAATCAACAAAACATGCTGGAGGGACAGTTTCATAACCCAGAGACTGTCCAATGCTCTAGAATAGACTTCCCATACATGTCAAGCAGAGCATCTCACTGGCCGTTTTCAAGAGAAATCTTGATGAGTGAATGGGAAATAGAAAATTCACCCCGGGGAGAACTCCAGTGGCTCTACTCGATAGTGGCACTGGGAACTAAGGTCGGGTGGCACAATGCCAGGATAATCTTATGGGCTAGGCTTGTAAAGACTCCAGGGCCATTAGCCTAGTACACACCTACGAACCTATAAGTAATATTCCCTGAAAGCTGATTATTTCTCCTAGAATTTTCCTGAGCTCCATTGCAGGAGCTTTTTCTAGTCTTTACTTTTGTCAAATGTATGATTTGTATGAGCACATTCATCAAGTATAGAACCTTCTCTTCTTTGTTCTGTGGTTTAAGAATAATGAAATATAAAAAGCTCTATTTCAGACACCACTTTAGTCACGTAATGGACATTACATTTTCAAAGACACTATGCCCTGAGGAAAAACACTGTAAGGCTCTATAGCATTAGGATTTTCCATTCAGAGATTGTATGTGGAGATGCAATAGCCATTAAGAAAAGTTTTTTTTAGGACAAGAACTTTAAGGCACAGTCACTGACTGCTTCAGAAAGTAGTAGGCTAGCTTTCTAATAAAAAGGTTAAGGGCTTATGGGGGTGTACTGACTTCCTATCCTGTAGATAAAACACCCCCCTTAAGAAATATGATTGCAGGGCATATGAAGGAGGAGGCGTCATGGACAACCAACAGGCGCACTTTCACAGAGGCATGCACCAGGCTTGCACTGAATAGTGAAGTTAGGTTATTGAGGACCTGCAGTACTGAAGCCTTTTTTTAAATTTTTGCAGGATCATGGAAAATGCACACCAGGGAAAAGATCCTCTTCCATTTGGCCAAAAATTATTTCCTTGTGGGTTTGTGTGATTCATACAAATGCCCAGTACATCTACTGAGTAATGTTTTCCAGCTGGGAAGCAGACACCTAGCCTTCATGCAATCTACATCAGACTGTTGAGATCGGGGTGCATCAATGTGCCAGCATGCAGTTGTCAATAGCCTGAAATACACTGAAAGGATGAGGTGACCTTTTTTCATCTAAAGCAGAGAGAAAAAGATCTGTTTTTGGCCATAATGAGCCTATCAGAATTAGATTTACATACATACAAATATTTCAGGCAAGGGCAATGATGCTCTTCTAACCTGCTAATATACCAAAACAGTTATTCCCATAAGTGTCCAAGTTGTTCTTAATAAATGTCTAAACTAGTACTTACTTTAATGCAGTTTGGTAGTCTATTCTATTCTATAACTCAGTTACTGTCTCAGAGACTCAATTAGAACACATCTCATTCCCATATAATATTCCACATAGGTTGTCTGATGATTCTCTGCTACTTTTTGACAACCTCAAACATTTCCAGAGGTATTTGTCTCTAAATGCCCTCTATACCTGAATAAGGTCTCCTCTTAAACGTCATTTGAGACACAGTACAAGTTCAGATATTTTAATCTTTCATAACTTAAATTTGCATAACCATGGATGCCCTTGGTATATTTCCACAGCAATCTTTCCAATTTACTCATACTTGTCTTCTTATAAAGGTTCCGTATTGTTTTTCCATACTCAAGCTTGGGTGTAATGTAACTAACAAACAATGATTTCATAATTTCTGATTTCTTAGAGTTTATACATCTTTTCTATACAACCTATAAGTTATATAGCAAATATTAACCAATTAGTTAAGCTGTATCTATCCATATACCTAGGTCTGTAAATGAATCAATAGTTTCAATCATTGTATGCTGTATTAAATATTCACCCTTCAATTTCTCTCTACCAATCTTATATGCTTAGTTTTTGATGTATTTATCAGCATATTATCTAGCAGCAGTTTAACCTTTATAACCCCATGATCACTGCACATCAATGGTGGCAAAACTTGACATGAAGTTAGTCATTTCCTTAGGAACACAAACTATGTCTAGTATGTTCCATTCCCTGGTAGGCTTTTTTACAATCTGAAGCAACTGTTGACTTGACATGAAGTTAATCATTTCCTTAGGAACACAAACTATGTCTAGTATGTTCCATTCCCTGGTAGGCTTTTTTTACAATCTGAAGCAACTGTTGTTCCTGAAAATACATTGTAAATAATTTACTTACTAATATTGTTAAATCATTGTTATTCCAGTCTGCTTTTGGTAAATGTAAGTGCACAGCCACTATTATTTTCCCTCCTGTGTTTCATGCAAGAAATTTATGAATTCTTCTAGGCCATCAGCACTAGACTTTGGTGGTTTATACACTGCCAACAACTGTTATATGGTCCAGGGTTGTGTTTATGGTCACTGCTACATAAGCTACAGTATTAATGTTATCATTGAACAAGTAATAATCACAGGTGTCAATCTTTATCCCTATCATAACATCTCTACCTCATTTTTTATTAGAATGCATGTTACAGTAAAAAAAAATTATACCCTGCACAGAAATGTTTCCAGTCGCTGTTCTTTAACCATGTTTCACAAACAATAACGATATCAAGAAAGGAGGGGGGGTATCCATATTCATCAAGGACACCCACACCTCAAGACTGGTGGCAACGCACGATGCATCGGAGACCATCCAGGTGCAATTAACCATAGGCAAGACTGCTCTGCAAATTGTAGCATGTTACAGGCCACCCTCACAAACTCAGGAACCTCACATGGCCTTCCTGAAAACACTAGAGGGGATAAATGTATCACCAAACACCATCATACTAGGTGACTTCAATTACCCTAATATAGACTGGGAACACTACTCAAGCCCAACCACCCTAGCCCAAAAGTTCCTGGAATTCATAAACTCAAATGCCATGGAACAACTAGTCACCATCCCACAAGAGGAGATAACATACTTGATCTCATCATCACGAACATGGGAGCACAATGTTCAACATCGGAAGTATACCCCTCACTGGTGAGATCAGATCACAAACTAATCTCGCTGGTGGTCCTCATCCCACCTCCACCTGAAATAAAAAAGACCACAGTAAAGAACTTCTCAAAAGCCGACTTCACACTTCTAAAGACTAGTGTGGTCTCCTTTAAGGCCCCCGAGCTGGCGGAAAACAGTACTCAAGCCGCTGAATCACTTACAAACACCTTCTACCAGCACCTGCAGGACTGCATGGATAAGGCAATCCCAAACAAAACAAAGACTCTTAGTACCAAAGGCAAGCGTCCAGTCTGGTGGACCCCAGCCATAAACAAACTCTACAATAAAAGGAGGAAGCTACTACAAGATAGAGCAAAATCCTTAAAAGGTAAGACACCCTTGATCACTATAAGTAAACAACTAAGAGCTCACATAAAATCATCCAAAGCAAATTTCGAGAGAAAAATAGCTAAAGACTCAAAGACAATCATAAGTCCTTCTTTAGCTATGTTAGAAACCTAGGAGGAAACTCCCAGATATGCTCAGAACTAGTTCAAAATGATGTGAAGATTACTGATCCTACAGACATTGCCAACATACTGGCTGACAGGTTCAGTGCAAACTTCTCCCCAAAGGAGAGATATCTATACCAAGCGATTGCAGCCCCCAAACATCTCCAGCGCCCAAGTGAGAACTGCTCTCTCCAAAGCAAAAACACAGCATCCATGGGACCTGATGGTGTCCCGGCTGTGTGCTCCACGAACTCAATGAGGAATTAAACCCACAGCTAGGACAGCTGTTTAATCTAAGTCTTACCTCGGGATACGTGCCAGGGGTGGCACACTGCAACTGTGGTCCCACTTCACAAAGGCGGTGCCTCCACCGACCCTGGAAATTACCGGCCCATTAGCTTGACAAGCCTTATCTGCAAAGCCATGGAGAGGATCATAATGGACCTCATAAATAAAGACATAGGGAATTTGCAGACTTTGGATCCAACCCAGTTTGGCTTTGTCAAAGGCAGATCATGCCTTTTAAACTTGGTTGACTTCTTCGAAACAGTCACCAAAGCCATTGTCGAGGGAAAGGCAGTCCATACAGCCTACCTCGATCTGGCTAAGGCCTTCGATACAATACCCCATTCGGGTATCATTGAAAAACTCATCAGCTTTAATGTTAACCCATACATCACAAGATGGGTTGCAAACTGGCTGAGTGACAGAACCCACAGGGTCAGAGTTGCTGGCGCCATGTCAGACTCAAAACCTGTCACAAGTGGTGTCCCACAGGGCTCAGTCCTGGGCCCACTCTTGTTTGGCATCTACTTTTCCGAAGTACAAGCAAACACAGGAGGGTTATGGCTGACAAAGTTTGCAGATGACTGCAAACTGGGTGCCATAGTAGAAAACACATCTGACACAGATATCCTTCAGAAGGGTCTCACAGAAACGGATAACTGGTGCCAGAGCCACGGCCTGAAGTTAAATGCCAAAAAATGCATAGTCATACCCTTTGGGAAAAACAAGGTTACCCCTAGCTACCAAATAGGTGGCAATCCACTGAGCACAGAAGAAGTTATCAGGGACCTGGGGACCCAGGTTGATAGTAGTCTGTCATTCGACACCCATGTAGCTAAAGTAGTTAGGAAGACCTTCTACATTGCCCACCTTATCATGAAGGGATTCTCATCTAGATCAAGGGAGGTCATAGTCTCCCTTTACTCATCACTCATCAGACCAATGATTGAGTACAATGCCCCATTCGGGATGTATCTGACCCGACACTTGCAGCAGCTGGAGGCCACAAAGTTCCTCACCAAAAGGATAAAGGGTCTCAAAAATCTGTCCTATGCTGCTCGACTGAAAGAATTCCAGCTCTATTCAGTCTTACAGCTTGCTCAGAGGTGACCTTTGCCTAACATACAAGGCCATGTCAAACCCAGATTTGATGAATATGCTTCACCTCAAAAATCTAGATCCATCAGAGCCACAAGGGCGGAGACTTAAACCTCGACACGGCTATTAATAGGGCGTGCTGGAGGGATAGATTCATCACCCAAAGACTCCCTATGCTGTGGAACAAAATCCCGGTACATGTGAGGCAGAGCACCTCGCTGGCCTTGTTCAAGAGAAATCTTGACCAATGGATGGGAGATCGCAGATATACCCCAGGGATTACCTCAGTGTCACTGCTCGACAGAGGCACAGCAAAATAATGGGTATAGTTCCCCATACTAAAGGGGTGGCGTAAGCCACAAAACGATGGGCTAGGCTTGTAAATGCCCTCGGGCAGATAGCCTAGTATGAACCTATGAACCTATCAATCATGTGAAAATGTAGCAAATGTCCTAATAGAAAAATATTACTAATGCTCATAGCATTAGCAATCAGAGATGTAGCAAATGTTTCTGTCTATGACCTGGCAAAAATCCTGTCTTTTTTAGTCAAATATTGCAATATATTAGTTGCAAAAATTCTCTTTCCACCCTGTCAGAGATATCTGCTGCCCAAAATTAGGCCTGGGTGCGTTACACATTTCCATTTTTAAAATGGTCCATTTTTTCATGTAGGTATTTACCCCCAAAAATACTGTTATTCACACTAACCTGACTCGACTTTCTATATGCGATTTGTGAAAAATACGAGGGATTTAAGTTCCCTACTAATACCCAGAGAGTCCTTGTCGATCCATTCTAACGCCTGTCTCACATCCCATAGTTTTGTTCCTGGCAAGCATAACACTATTTGATGTTAATTATCTTCTCTGCAAATTTAAATATCATTTCCTCTAATAAATGAATATCCAGTTCCGAGGACTCTACTTCAGAAGACTGAAAAACGAAGAGACTGAACATTCAGAATACTGAATGATGGAATTTGCCCCTTCTCCACTGTTGAACAATCTTGGAGTTGGTATATATAGTTAACAGGGTGTGTGTGTGTGGGGGGGGGGGGGGGGCTTTACCCCTGAATTAAAAATGTGTTCAGTTTTTTGGTTTGTCAGTCTTATGAAGTAGACCCAGTTACAAGTATATAATTTCTGACCAGATCTGAAGAATTTCCTTCTGCTAATTCAGTAATATCTGCACTACCGATAGTTATAAAGGAATGATCTTCATTACCATTGGTCTTATTTATCCTGTTGTTTACATTGCTTATTACATTTGCAAGCATATAATTCTCATCCAGCTGCCTTCGTACTTCCACGATTTGAGCCATGTTGTCAGATTAGGTCTTTCTCCTTTTTTTTCTTATAGTAATGTCCTTCAATCCTTTCAAGTTCAGTTTGGATTTCTTCTTTTTCACCTGCCCCTTGCCTCTTTTTATACCTTCTCTGTTGGAAGAATTATGCCTTTTTCTGTAGCTTGAATGTTTTCTGATTGAACAATGATACCATTCTATGTAATCCGTGTTACACATAAAAGGAGTGCCCTCATACCTCTCAACCTCTTAGAGCAAGAAATCCGGACAAAGCTATAAATAACAGTGGGACAAAGGCCTAAAACTAGGGACAATT